>NC_072474.1:27557691-27836028 GCF_027574615.1 Eptesicus fuscus | reverse complement strand
CCTGTTGAGAGAGAATCACTAATATACGAAGACTAACTTTGTGAAAGTAGGGGAGCATTACTTAGTTTCTGAAATTGTACTTTAACAACTAATTGGCTTCACTCTGTTCCAATGTTGTAGTATGTTGGTTCATGTATTTTATAAATGCCACCACTTTTAATACCTTTAAAGATCTTAGAAAAAAAGGTAAAAGGCAATGCGGGAAACAATAGCCTCATGCAGAAAGAGGAAAGCTTCCTGTTTGTTACTGAGGCACATTGTCACATCTTCTAAATCTATCTGTGTAATGCAAGACCCAGGTAGGAAAGACAAAAGTGAGAAATTTAGGATCTTTGTCTTTTTATTTCATTGGCTCTAATAGATAAATGGCATGGGGGTGAGGAGGGGAATGTTAGTTAGCAAGGGGATTGCAATGTGACTAGGACCACAAAATTAAGAAAGCCCTTCTAGAAAACTTGGAAAATTCTGCCTCTATACACAAACAGAAATGAAGCAGTATTTACAATTCCAATATTGTGTTATGATCAAATTAAACATTCAAAATAGTGTATTGATTCAAGTCAGATCAATTTCATTAATATCACGAAATTAAAGAAACAATCTTTTAAGGAATAAGCTAATAACAATATATTTAATATTAAACATTCATCAAAGCCTGAAGGAGAAAAGAAGCAGACAAGCAATGAAAAGGAAGTGTCAGTAAACATGTATGCTGGTGCTGGTGATAACAGTGACAGAAATGGATTGAGACATCAAAGGAGCAGTGAACAAACTGGTACCCAGAAGCCCAATGATAAAGTTAATGAAAACAAGGTCTTTTTAATGAATAAGGTAAGAACAAAGCCTTTAAGTGATAAAAGGCAGAGGATAAAACTAATGACAACACAGAGTTTTTAATGAATAATCTAATAACAATATGCTTAATATCAAATTTTCATCAAAGATTGAAGAAAAGAAGGAGCACAGTGTTGGTGTGAGGCAGAAAAGCAACAGCAAACCAAGTAAAAAGCAGCAGCTTCCATATATGAAGAATGTAGAGTCTGATAGGTAAGCCTATGGTTGTATTTAAAAGAAAAAAATTATTGTTTTCCTACAAAATAAGTTTCCATTTGAGCTAATATTCATGATTCATGATTTTATATTTATATCAGAGAGTTTGAACCTTACTTGGTAGTCAGAAAAACACAAATCAACAAACAATGAGTTACCATTATTTTACACTTAAAATGATAATTATTTTATTTAAAATATAAAAACCAGAATTGGCCCACGGGAGGAAAAGGCATAGTTGTGCAATATTGGTAGATGAAATTGGCACATCTTTTACAAAGGGTAATTGAGCTTGTTTCTAAAATTCAGGTGTGTCATTCGTTTATTCCAAAATCTTCACTTCCAGAACTAGGTTGTACATGAAAACATGACTTGTATAAACATACACATATACAGTCTGAGGCCCGGTGCACAAATTTGTTTGCAGGTGGGTTCCCTTTGGCCTGGTCGGCAATCAGGCCTAAAGGGGCCTTGGAGTTTGGCTTGGGAAAGGGACCACGAGAGATTGGCCGGAGAGGATGATGGCCAGAGGGAGTGGCACAGAAAGGTTGGCCAGCCGGCTGGGGTGGTGTTGGTTGGAGCCTTGGGAGGTTGGCTGGCCAGGGGAGGGTCTGCAGGAGGTTGGCTGGCTTGGGGAACCAATGAGGGAGGTTTGTCCTAGCAGTGGAAAGGGGGAAATGGGCTGAAGGACATAGGCCAGTAGTGAGAGGTTGGCTGTGGGAGCTCACTAACAACCAGGGGCAGCTCCTGCATTGAGCATCTACTACCTGGTGGTCAGTGCACATCAGAGTGACTGGTCGACCGTTTGTTCCCTCATTTGGTCACTTAGGCTTTATATATAGATAAAATATACAGTACATAATTACATGTAGTATATTAGTATATATACACATGTGTATATGTATAATGTATATATATATATACATACATATATATGTATATGTGTGTATATATACACACACATACATATATATACACACACATACACACACACACACACACACACACATATATATATATATATATATATATATATATATATATATATATATATATACATATATATATATATATATATACTAGAGGCCCAGTGCATGAATTTCATGCATGGGGTGGTGTTCTTCAGGCCACCATGTAACGTCTCCAATATGGGACCCCTTGAGGGATGTCTGACTGCCGACTTAGACCCAATCTTGGAGGGATTGGGTCTAAACGAGCAGTCGGACATCCCTCTCCCAATCCAGGACTGCAGGCTCCCAACTGCTCACCTCCCTGCCTTCCTGATTGCCCCTAACCACTTCTGCCTGCCAGCCTGATTGATGTCTTACTGCTCCACCCAGCTAGCCTGTTTGCCCCCAACTTCCCTCCTCTTCTGGCCTGCTCACCCCTAACTGCCCTCCCCTGCTGGGTTGATTGCCCCCAATTGCCCTCCCTTGCAGGCTTGTTCCCTCTCAACTGCCTTCCCTTTCAGTCCTGGTCCCTCCCAAATGCCCTCCCTGCTCGCCATCTTGTGTTGGCCATCTTGTGTCCACATGGGGTTAGGATCTTTGACCACATGGGGGCAGCCATCTTGTGTGTTGGAGTGATGGTCAATCTGCATATTATTTCTTTATTAGATAGGATAGAGGCCTGGTGCATGGGTGGCGGCCAGGGGTTTGCACTTAAGGGTGTCCTAAAGCAGGATGGGGGTTCCCTTGTGGCATGGGACAGCCTGGGTAAGGGGCCTGTGGTGGTTTGCAGGCCACCCCTGCCCCTGGCGATGCAAGCGCAGGCCCTGGTATCTGGGGTTTATTTATCTTCTACAATTGAAACTTTGTAGCATTAAGCGGAGGCTAAGACAGGCCAGGGCTGTAGAAGCTTGGCTTCCTCCATCGCCTGGGACAACCGTAGCCTCCTGCTCTTCCAGCTCAGTGGCTCAGGACATTTATGTTGGAATTTCATTTCCTTCTATAATTGAAACTTTGTAGCCTTGAGTGGAGGCCTCGGCCAGCCAAGGTGTGTGGAAAGCTTGGATTCCTCTATTGCTAGGTAAACCCAAGCGTCCCTCCTGATCTCCGTGGCTGTAGCCATCTTGGTTGGGGTTAATTTGCATACTCACTATCATTGGCTGGTGAGCATGGCTTGTGGGTGTAGCAGTGTGATGGTTAATTTGCATATTACTATTTTATTAGATAGGATTTATATATAATATTACATAATATTATATAAGCTAACAACATATACATTTGTTCCTTGACATTTAAACTTAACTTTCCACCATTTCAGGGAACTTACTGTATGACTTTGAGGTAAAAGGAAAGATTGGGGTCTCCTCAATAATTGGTTCACATGGTTAAAAAAATCAAGACTGCCATTTCTGACTGATTTTGATTAGTCTTTGAACCGGGGACAGATGATACAGAAGCAACAAAATATCCTCCTACCTTGGTTTAAATCATCAGATGAGTTCCAGTTCAGGGAATAAAAGTTATGTCAGCCAGTAAGTGGTGGAAACAAATTAATCCTAGACAGAATGTGGCCTCATTAAATAGTTCATAGATTGGGAGAGGTGGCAGCAGAAATAGAAAACTAAAAGCTTTTTTGAAACATAGGCCGGTGTGAATCATATAAAAAATCTTTATTTGATATACAGAAAGCTGATCTTTCACTTAAAATTTTGTTTCTCTTATTAAATAAATGGATTCCCTCATTGGTGCTGCGGATTTTATAGCAAACGTCGCATTGGCATTGCTGATTCATGTTCTACATTAGACAGTGTGATCTTCAAGGTAAAGTGCTCTCTTGTGAAATTAATTTTCTTGCTCTTTATTGCATTTTGTGTAACACTTACTCTTAAAATTTCCTAGTGGTATACCTATCATTGCTTTGTTTGTAATGCAAAATTAGTGATTTGTAGTTAAATCCTCAAGCTGGGAAATGTTTTATTTTTGTTTTATTGATTTTTGAGAGAGTGGAAGGGGAAGGAAGGAAGGGAGAGAAAGAGAAACATTGATGTGATGGAGAAATATTGATTGACTGCCTCCTGAAAGGAGGAAGGGCTCTGATAGGGATTGATCTGACAACCTGTGTATATACCCTGACTGGGATTTCAACCCAGGACCCTTTAGTGCATGGAACTATGCTCCATCCACTGAGCCCCTCAGTCCAAAGGGGAAAATATATTTACTTTATTGCGTGATTCCTTTTATATGCAATTTCCACAACAATTGAGTCCATAGAGATTGAAATCAGACAAGCGTTTCCCACAGACTGGGTAGGGGGAATGGGGAGTTCCTCTTTCATGGGAATGAAGTTCCCTTCTGGATTGGTGACAGGTTTTGGAATTAAATAGAGGTGATCATTGCACAACATGGTACATGTGCCAAATGTTTCTGAATTTTATACTTTAAACTGGTTTATTTAATGTTTAATCACTATGAAAAGAACTGCCATAATTAATCAATCTAATTAAGATCATGTTACACACCTTTTAAATCAATGCAATATGCTCATTTAAAACATGTCTTCTGGTAAAGGTTACATTGTTCATTTGCGATTTTTCTTATTTCCTGTGGTAGTGCTGTATTGCTAAGAATTTCCCTCTTTGGACTGATTTCACATTGTCCCATAGATTTGGGGTTGTCATGTTCTCATTTCATTTGTTTTAAGGTATCTTTTGATTTCTTCCTTGATCTACTTGTTAACACTCTTTCATAACAGGTTATATACCGTCCATGTGTTCGTGTGTCATTGATTTCTAGTTCGACACCATTTTGGTTGGAGAAGATGTGAGGAATGATTTCAGTCTTTTTAAATTTACTGAGGCTTGTTTTACGGCCTTACACGTGATCTTCCTAGGAATCTGTACCTAGTGCACTTGAAAAAATAGTTTTAGGTTAATAATGCTCTGAACATATCAATGAAATTCATTGGAGTTTTGGTTGGAGCTTTCAAGATATATATATTTACCTTCTTCATTTTTTTGGAAATATCTATCTATTAATGTCAAAAGGGTATTGAACTTCCTAACTCTGATTGTATTGATATTTGCTTTATATATTGAAGTGCTCTGTTGGTGGATACATATATGTTCATAGGGTTATTTATTCTTATTGGATTGATCCCATATCATTATGCATTGGCCTCCTTTGTCTCGTTTTATAGCCTTAGATTTAACTTCTATTTTGTCTGACATAAGTATTTCTTTCCCAGCTGTTTTTGTGGTTTTTCATTTTAGTTATTTATTTGAATTTCATTGGTGTGGCATTGGTCAACATAAACATATACGTTTCATGTGTAGATTAAGTCAAATCTTCTCTTGTCAACTCATAATAGGACCCTTTTCTTCTCTCAACCCCTCATTGTTTGCATTTGAAAAATGTATTTAAATATGTTTTATTAATTTTACTTTTTAAATATATTGTATTGATTTCAGAGAGAGGAATAGAGAGGTTTATACAGATGTAAACATTGATGATTGAGAAACATCTATCCTCTACCTTCTGCATGCCCCCTTCTCGGGATTGGACTTGTATCCCGCGCATGTACCCTGACCAGGTATCGGACTAGTGACCTCTTGGTTCCTATATAGACACTTGACCACTGAGCAACACTGGCCAGGTGAACATTGTTTTTGGTTGAATTTTTATTCATTGATTTTGAGAGAGAACAAGAAAGGGATAGAAACAGAGAGAGAGAGATAGAAAGAGAGACTACTATGGATTTGTTGTTCCACTTATGCATTCATTGCTTGCTTCTAATATATGCCCAAATGAGAGTTTGATCCAGGAAACTTGTTCTGTAGAAACAATAGTAAACAGTTGAGCCACCAGGCCAAGGTCGCTTTTGTTTGTATTTTCAGGAAATATCTTTTTCCATCCCTTTACTTTCAGTATGTGTGTATCTTTTGCTGAGGTTGTTTTTTTATAGACAGCACATATATGGAACTTGTTTTCTTATCCATCAACTAGAGGCCCGGTGCACGAAATTCATGCACTCGGGGAGGGTGTCCCTCAGCCCAACCTGCACAGTCTCCAATCTGGGACCCCTCGGGGGATGTCTGACTGCCTCTTTAGGCCCGACAGGGATCGGGCCTAAAGAGGCATTCAGACATCCCTTTCACAATCCGGGACTGCTGGCTCCCAACTGCTCGCCTGCCTGCCTGATTGCCCCTAACCACTTCTGCCTGCCAGCCTGATCATCCCCTAACGCAGTGATGGGCATCCTTTAGAGTTTAGTGTGTCAAACTTCGCCAAAAAACTGAGCATAATTCAGGTAGTGTGTCACTTTGAGGAAAAAATTGACTCCAAGACTCTAGTCGCAAATGTTCATCCTCAGGAGCAGCAACTGTTTCATCCTCGGCATGCTGCCATGTGTCATCAGAAATGGCTACGTGTGTCAGTGCTGACACACGTGTCATAGGTTCGCCATCACTGCCCTAACAACTCCCCTGCCAGCCTGATCGACGCCTAACTGCTCCCCTGCCAGCCAGATCATCTCCAACTGTTCTCCCCTGACAGCCCGGTCACCCCCAAATGCCCTCCCCTTTATATACTCTCTTTATTAGATAGGGTTTTTTCTTTAACATATTGGACAGCTCTATCTGGTTTGGCTCACTGGATGGAGTGTCGGCCTGCAGACTCAGGGTCCTGGGTTCGATTCTGGTCAAGGGCATGTACCTTGGTTGGGGGCACATACTGCAGGAGGCAGCTGATCGATGTTTCTCTCTCATAGATGTTTCTAGCCTCTATCCTTTTCCCTTCCTCTCTGTAAAAAATCAATAAAATTTGTTTAAAAAAACATATTGGACAGTGTACCTGCTGTGGTCTTGACAAAACAGTAAAAATGTAAACCCAAACTAAAAGAGTCATAAAATAAACTCCTTAAACAGGAATTTCATGAGACTTGGAAAGGTGATATCCTGTGGTTGTTTCTTCCTTTTTTTCTTCTCTTTTTTTTTTCTTGATGTTTCATCTTTTGTCCTTTCTTACTTTTCTTCTTCTATTCCTTTTCTATCCTCTCTTTCTCTAAACTTTTCCTTTGGTAGAATCATCAGTACTTGCCTCGCTCCCTGGGGGGTGTGGGTGCCTCCCAGCCAGACACCTAGGGCTGCCTCTGGGAGGGGTTGGCGACATGGGGTTGAGGGCGCCTCCCATCCAGACACCCTGGGCTGCCTCGGGGAGGGGTTCCAGCGTTGGGTCAGGACGCCTCCCAGCCAGACACTCCGGGCTGCCTCGGGGAGGAGATGGCAGTGTGGGGTCCTGGGCGCCTCCCATCCAGACACCCGGGTTGCCTCCAGGAGGGGATGGCAGTGTGGGGTCCTGGGCACCTCCTATCCAGGCACCCCGGGCTGCCTCTGGGAGGCGTTGGTGGTGTGGGGTCGTGGACGCCTCCCAGCCAGACACCCTGGGCTGCCTCGGGGAGGGGTTGGCAGCGTTGGGTCAGGACGCCTCCCAGCCAGACACCCCGGGCTGCCTCGGGGAGGAGATGGCAGTGTGGGGTCCTGGGCGCCTCCCATCCGGACACCCTGGGCTGCCTCCGGGAGGGGTTGGCGGTGTGGGGTCCTGGGTGCCTCCTATCCGGACACTCCGGGCTGCCTCTGGGAGGGGTTGGTGGCGTGGGGGCGCGGACGCCTGCCAGCCAGACACCCCGGGCTGCCTCCGGGAGGGATAGGCGGTGTGGGGGCGCGGACGCCTCCCAGCCGGACACCCCGGGCTGCCCGGCTCTCAGTGGCAGCCCTCCCTGGGCCTGCGGAACTCTGGCGGGCCTGAGCATACTGGTCGCCGCCATCTTGTGGCTATGGGGGCCACCATTTTTGTTGCGGAGGTACGGTTAATTTGCATACTGCTCTATTATTAGATCGGATGTACTCTATGTCTTTTGATTGGAGCTTTTTAGATATATACACTTACAGGAAATATTGATAGCTACTCACTTATTGCTATTTTACTCTTTATGATTATGTCCCCTGCCTTTTTTCTTTTACTTTATATAGAAATCTCTTTAATGATTCCTCTAATACTGTCTTTTTTGTGTGATGAACTCCTTTTGGTTACTTAGGAAGCTCTTTATCTCTTTTTCAATATTAAAAGACAGCTTTGCTAGGTAGAGTAGTCTTGGTTGTGAGTCCTTCTTATTTATCACTTTGAATATTTTGTACCAGTCCTTGCCAGCCTGAAATATGTCTGTTGAGAAAACATCTAACAGACTTATTTTGGCTCCCTTGTAGGTAACTATTTGTGTTTTATTTCTGCTTCTAAGGTCCTCTCTTTGTCTTTAACTTTTGCCATTTTAATTGTGAAGTAGATTGGAGTATGCCTGTTTCTGTTCACCTTGTTTGATACTCCCTTTCCTGCACTTCTTTGTATTTTTCTTCACCAGGTCAGGGAAGTCTCAGTCATTGTATTTCTTTAAATAGGTTCTTAATTTTTGCTCTCACTCTCCTTTTTCTGGTACCCGTACAATGTGGATGTAGCCATGCTTTCTATTATCTCAGAAATTCCTTAAACTGCTCTCATAAAAGAATAATATATATATATATATAATAATATATATATATATATATATATAATGATTAGAGAAATACATATACATTTATCCTATCTAATAAAAGGGTAATATTGCCTGTCACTCCAACATACAAGTTGGCCACCCCTATGTAGTCAAAGATAGCTGCCCCCATGTGGAAACAAGATGGCCACCACAAGATGGCCTACATAGGACTTATGTATTAAGTGTCCTGTCAGGCTCATTGGTACAATCATTCCAGGAACACCAGAGCTAGGTTTTCCTGGAACGTCACTTGTGTGTGTTATGGAGCCCTTCTTTTGTAGAGTCTTGATGCTGTCCTGTTTGTGGATGGGGTTGATGCTCAGGCTGGCTGATCACAGTGTATGAGTTGCTATGTGAAGGCTGACCCCATGTCAAGTAATACACACCAGTATGATGTGGTGCCTGTTGAGAACTTCATTTGGGTGTTCTGATTGTGGAATAATTGCTTCATGTTCTTTAGCTCCCCACTGGAGCTTCTTGTTAGTGCACTCTGTTGAAAGTCAATGTCAGTCTCTACCTGTGACTTCCCTTGGGTGACCTGTGTGGAGCAACAACGCGATGCAGTGTTTGTGACTGCCTCTGCTAGGCCTAGGTGCACCAGGAAGGGGCTTAGCTGCACAGCAATGCCTCCTCCATCCAACACCAAGCCTGTGAGGCAGCTAAGAACAAAGCACAAGTCTCTCTGAGATCCACCTCTGCCTACCAGCTTTCTGTTGGGGTCAGTCACTGAAAGAGCTCCCATTGGTATGAGTCCCATGAGGTAAGTGAGTCATCAGGTAGGTGTGAATGGTGCTTACCATGTTGATACAGACTCAAACTCAGCTTCATTTCTGTGTGTGAGGCCACTGAGCAGAAGTCCTAGGCTATGCAAATAGCAGCTATCACACACTGGGTACCCGTGGACCTTATGGTTGTGTGGCACCTCAAAGGGTCATTAGGGTAATTTCACCAGATTTCATCAGGCCCCAAAGACCAGACTTGGCTGTGTGAAATTAGGGAGCATTACTCACTTTCCAAATTGTACCTCAACTGTCAGTTCATGGGCTTCACTCTGCTCCAATGTTGTAGTAAACTTTGGCTCATATATTTTATAAATACCACACTTCTTTGATATCTTTAAAGATCTTGGAAAATATGTAAAAGATAATATAGGAATAATAGTTTCATGTAAAAAGAAGGAATCTTCCTTTTTGTTACTGAGGCACAATGTCACATCTTTTAAAGCTGTATGTGCAATGCAAGTCAGAGTTGGGAAAGACACAAAAGAAGGAATTTTGCATTCTTTGTCATTTATTTAATTGTCTCTGTGAGATAAATGGAATGGGGGTGAGTATCAAAGATACTTTGATACTTAGTTATCAAAGAGTGGATAATGTGAATTGGAGCACAAAATTAAGAAATCACTCTTAGAAATCTTGGAAAATTCTGCCTCTGATGAAATAGAAATGAAGCAGAATTTACAGCAATTTAATGACCTGTTATGATCAAATTAACCACTCAAAATATTTTTATTGATTCAAGTAATAGCAATTTTATTAATATCATGAAATTAATGGAAACACAACGTTTTGATGAATAAGGTACTAACAATATCTTTATTATCAAACATTCATCAGGTTGAAGGAGAAAAGAAGCAGACAAGCAGTGTAAAGGAAGTGTCTGGAAACACGTATGATGGTGTTAATGACAGTGACAGAAATGGATTGAGACATCAGAGCAAAAGTGAACAAACTGATACCCAGCAGCTAAATGATAAAATTAATGAAAACTCAGTCTTCTTAATGAATAAGGTATTAGAAAAGCTAATGATAAAGCCAAATGATAAAAGTAATGTAATCACAGTCTTCTTAATGTGTAAGGTAATAACAGCATCCTTAATATCAAACTTTCATCAAAGGTTGAAGAAAAGAAGGAACAGAAAAGTAGTAAGAGGAAAGAGTCAGGAAACATGTTTGATGTGGCTAATGATGACACTCACAGTGTTGGTGTGAGACAGAAATGCAACAGTGAACAAAGTGATAAGCACCAGTTTCCTAATGTCGAAAATGTAGATTCTGATAGGTAAGCCTATAGCAGTATTTAACTGTAGGTAATTATTCTTTTCCTATAAAACAAATTTCAAGTTGAGCTAATATGCATGGTTAACAAATTTATATTTATAGTAGAGTGAATCTTGCTTTGTAATCAGAAAATGCAAATCAACAAACAATGAGATATCATTTTTTGAACATATAATGATAATTATTGTATTTAAAAAATAAAACTAGAAATTTCCAATTGGATGAAAAGGCCTTCTCGTGCGCTACTGTAGATAAAATTGGCACATCTTTTTCAAATGGTAGTTGAGCTTCTTTCAAAATGTCATGTATGTCATTCCTTTATCCCAATAGCTTCACTTCCAGAACTCGATCCTTCATAAAAACATGACCTTATAAACACACACATACACAGTCTAAGGACATTTATCTTATTTTATTATGTATATAAAACATACAATAGGTCATTTTATGTATTATTTATAATACTAGAGGCCCAGTGTACAAAATTCTTGCACTGGGGGGTGGGGATGAGTGTCCTTCAGTCTGGCCTGTGCCTTCTCACAGTCTGGGACTCCTAGCTCCTAATGGCCTCCTGCTGGCTACTCCTTACTGCTTGGCTCGCTGCTCCTTAGCACTGAGGTGGAGGCTGGAGAGGCTCCTGCCACCACCACTGCCCTCCCCAGCTGTAAGCCCAGCTTCTTGCTGAGCAGCTCACCCTGTGGGAGGGCACTGACCACCAGGGGGCAGCTCCTGCATTGAGCATCAGCCCCATAGTGGTCACTGTGTATCATAGTAACCAGTTGTTCTCCAGTTTAGTCAATTTGCATATTAGGCTTTTATTATATAGGATTAGAAACTAGGCTAGAGTATACAAAAGTTACCAAATAATTTTGGTAAAATAATGTTATTTTCTAAGAAAATCATAACTACTTGGTTTATTGTCATTTCTAGCTATATATATAATTCCATGTGGACATTTTATTTTTCAAATTGCTATTTTTTTCTGAGCTTTATTGAGTCATAATTGATATGTAACATTGCATATTTTGAAGGTATATAGTGTGTTCATTTGATATCCTTTTATGTTGTTAAGTGATCAGTCCAGGAGTGCTTGTTCATATTTCAATTACATCACATAATTATCAATTCTTTCTTTGTGGTGAGAACATTTAGATCTACTTCTTTAGCTACTTTCAAGAATATAATACAGTTTTGTTACTATACTCACCAGACTGTACAACAGACCCCCACAAGTGATCATCATATAACGGAAGCTTGTACCTTTGACCAACATCTCCCCTCTTTCCCCACATCCTCAGCCTCTGACTACCACACTGTACTCTCTGATTTTATGAGTTCAGGTACTTTAGATTCCACATGCAAGTGAGATCATGCAGTATTTGTCTTTGTCTGACTTATGTTTACTAGTCTACGGCTCTCAAGGTTCACCTATGTGGTCGCGAAAGGGAGTGAAACCTGATAAATGGGTCCAGGCTGCCTATCGCTACTTGAGCCAAATAAGCAGAGGCAGGGTTGATTCATATATGAGCATTTATTCCATCAATACTGGAAGTATGGGAGAGCAGCAGGTCATCCAAGAATATCTGCTCTGCACACCATCCACCCCCACCCCAAGAAACCAGATGCTTGTATGGGGTAGAAGGACAAAGATTACATGGGAAAGTAGGCAAAGGGAATAAGAATGCTTTTGCAAAAGTAACAAAGATAGGTATTTCAGGCATGGGGAAAGAGGCAAAAGAAAAAAGATGGGTATACAGTTTACAGATTACAGACAATGCAAGCTGGGGGCTTGCACAGTGTAGGAACCTCTGGGACTCCGTTGTTGCTCCAACAAGGTTATTAATCTTTTCGTGATAATAGGCAGTTAAGGAGGATGGACCACATTTCCAAGTTAACTCCCAGGTCCCAGACAAGTGGGGGGAACACCCAGCCAGATCACAACATACTTTCTTTAATCAGAACAAAAGAATCATGGTTAATAGAACATGACTAAAATTTCTTATAACTATAGCCAGTCTCTATTATTCTATTTCTTTCTCATGCCAGAGAAAATTCCACTGTCTATGTGTGTTTGTGTGTGTGTATACATAGACACACACAATTACATATGCAATATACACATACCTACAAACATACACGCATACATACCACTGTATCTGTTCATCTATTGGTGAACACTTAGTTTACATACATTGGTTATTGTGAATAAGGCTGCACTATACATGGGAATGCAGCTATCACTTTGAGGTGGTGAAAAAAAATGTATGAGCGCTCTCTAAATGTCCCTTAGGTCCATTTGGTCTAATGTTTGGTTCAAGTTTGACATTTCCTTCTTGATATTGTGTCTAGATGATCAATTCGTTGCTGAAAGTGGGGTATTGATGCTCCTTGCTGTTATTGTGTTGTTGGATATTTAAACCTTTCGTTCTGATAAAATCTGTTCAATATTTTTAGGGGAACCAATGTTGGGTGCATACCTACTGACAATTGTTATATCTTTATGAAGTGATGATCTAATCATTATATAAAGACCTTGCTTGTGCCTTGTTACCGTTTGTGGCTTAAATTCCATTTTGTCTGATATAAGAATATCTGCAAATGTTCTCTTTCAGTTTGCACTTGCAAGGAATATCTTTTTCCTCTCTTCGCTTTGAGTCTTTAATTGCCTTTAAGAATGACTTGAGCCCTGGCCAGTGTGGCTTTCTTGGTTGGAACACCATCCCATATACCAAAAGGTTGTAGGTTTGATTCCAGGACAAGGCATTTACCTAAGTTGTGGATTCCATTTCTGGTGTGGGTACATAGGAGAGGCAACCATTGCTCTCTCTCTCTCACTGATGTTTCTCTGTCTGTATCTCTGTCTATTCCCCTCTCTCTAAAATCAATGAGCATATCCTCTGGTGAGGATTGTGGTGTTTTTTTTATGTGATTTTTTTTTTGAAATTTAAGAAAATTAATGGAGTCTCTTGAAGGCAGCATACATTGGGGTCTTATTTTTTAATCCATCAAAACATCTTGTGCCTTTTTTACTTTTTATTGAATTTGTTGAGGTGACTCTTGTTAACAAAAGTGTACAGTTTAAAGGTGCACGTTTCTACAACACACAGTCTGCCTGCCATATTGTGTGTTCTGAACCCCTAGTCATTCCATGCTTTTGATTGGAGAATTCAATCCATTTACACAGAAATTATTGACAGGTAAAGACTTATTAATGCTATCTTGCTGTTCTCTGGCAGATTTGTAATTCCATTGTTCCTATCTTGCTGCCTTCTGTTTTTGAACTGAAGATTTTCTGTAGTGTGCTTTGCATTCCTGCTCTTTATCTTTTGTGAATCTGCTTGAGTTTTTTGTTTTGTGGTTACATGAGGTTTACATCAGATATCATATAAATATAACAGTTCATTTCATGTTGATCACAGCTTTGATTGTGTTTAATTGCAGATTAACCTTACAAAAAGACAAAGAGAAGAGACAAAAAACTGATGTGTTATATAAAAAAAATATGGCGCACTTAAGGAAAAAAGAAGGGCAGTCCACGAAAGCAGTTGAAATGGACCCCAAAGTTGAAAACACCATAGGAACACAAGTCATGGCCCTGAAGACTGTAAGAGGGAATAAGGTAAATTTATCTTTGGTAAAATGTCTTATATCTAACATTATTTTGTCAATAATTGTATCCCTTTGATTTAATATACATCATTACATTTAAAACAAACCAAAATGGTATCTTGTTCAAAAAATGAACTGTGACCTTTAAGACTAAAATTATTAATTCATTACTATCCTTGGCCTGTAGTAGATGGTCTGTATAAGTTTTCTAAATGAAGAAAGGGACAAAAAATTGAGTTTAACCATTCACATCAATGTTAATTTTGGCTTTTAAAAATGTTAACATAGAGGCTAAATTGCATTGAGACTGTGATGGAATTACTCGAATGTTCATAAACATTTTTTATTTCACAATACTTCATTTTTGCTCTATGACAAATCTAGCTATCATTTAATTAAAATTTGAGTTATTCACTAAAAAAAGAAATATCCTTATGTTTTAAAAGGCTATTTCTATTTAACAGATTTTTAAGGATCTGCTCTTAAGCTTTGAACGTTTTGTTAATGTTATGGATAAAAAACTAAATGAAATGTGTCCCTAGGTTGTTGAAGAACAAAATGACACTCAGAGGCAACTCTCTGAAGAACAGAACGCCAGTATATTACAAGACGGAATTCTGACCAAACACCCTTGCAAGCCTAAGGGGAGAGAAAGAGCTCATAAGAAAGTGTTATCTCAGGTAATTTATTTAGTCATTTACAAATGTGTGTGAGTATATGTGGGTGTGTAGATATGTAAAATCTAATACTGTACATATGGAAACTATAGATAATTTTAAAAACATATATGTGTGTGTGTGTGTGTGTGTGTGTGTGTGTGTGTGTGTGTGTGTGGTGGCATTTTCGGTCCATTGGATAAAATGATATTCTTAATTCAAATCCATTTGTCTCTAACAGTCAAGTAGGGACATTCACAATGCCTTCATCCTAAGGGGAGGGTTTTAGTATTTTTGATAGAAATTGGTGTGTTTTCCATGATCTCAAAGTTATTGCTACCAACAGCAGATGCTCCAGATTTTGGCAATGATTACGTTTCCGTGATATATTAATAGAGAGGTTAGTTTTAATTTCCACTGGTGGTGAGGAGGAAAAGAGGAGCCGGTTCTGGGGTAATATGCTAGACGTCATTCTACCTTTGAGAAAAGTAACAATTTGTTCGTAGTAGTATCTCATTTTAACACAAGAGATTTTGAAGAGAATGCTATGCTGTAATGTATACTTAGTGACAATTTATTGTTACTTTATTGCTAGTAAAATAATTCAGTGCATTTCTACCCATTTCACATGTATTACAGTAAATATTGTGAACAAGAAAGAATGTTATTGCAGAAACATAGTCTCATGATTTTCTAAGAAGTGCTCTGTAGATTTTATCTTACCATTACTTTTTTGAAATATGAGGCATCTTTTGTGTTTCTATATTCACACTAGAGAAGAACTGTGGATTGGGGAAAGAGCAACAATTTTTGAATCTGGAAACCTGGGGAAAATCCAGAAGTTGCTTATGTTTATAACCCCTCCATTTCAGATTGTGATAATTGAATGAGTTCGTAGATGGATGTAGAAGAGCTTAGGTCACAGTGATGGCGAACCTGTGACATGCGTGTCAGCACTGACACGCGTAGGCATTTCTGATGACACGCGGCCGCATGCCGAGGATGAAACATTTGCTGCTCCTGAGGATGAAGCATTTGCGACTAGAGTCTTGGAGTTAGTTTTTTCCTCAAAGGGACACACTACCCGAGTTATGCTCAGTTTTTTGGCGAAGTTTGACACACCAAGCTCAAAAGGTTGCCCATCACTGGCTTAGGACAATGCCTAGATGAGCAGTTATTAGTAGAGGTAGTATTTATTACTGAAAGTACTAAAAAAGTAGAATATCTGTGAGATAATGTTTGAAAAATATTTTAGGAAATTTAGTCTCTCCTAGTATATGCAGGGTTAATACTCTCAGTGTGGGGTAACTATATATTTAGTCTATAATCTCAATTTTTAAGTGTAGAGTTATTCATCTTTTACTTAATGTATTCTGGGTTTGTAGTGATGCAGAAAAAGCCCTTTCCAATTCCGAGACTCTTAAACAGTAACCTGTGGTTTGGTTTTCAGTTTAAAATACCCATGAACTTATATTACAGTATTAAACTTTGCAGAATATAGGCTTGTATAAAGTTAGAGGTTTGGGTCCAATTCTAATTTTTTTAGTTAATAAATCTTTATTGTTCAGATTATTACAATTGTTCCTCTTTTTTCCCTCCATAGTTCCCCTCCACCAGGTTCCTTCCCCACCCACCGCTCTAACCCCCTCTAGCCCCCGCTATCCTCCTCCATTGGTGAATGCTTTTTGTTCAATCTTTTCCCCAGAGAATTGTCAGTCCACTCCCTTTCTATGCCCCTGATTCTATTATATTCACCACTTAATACTGTTCATCAGATTTTTTTATTCCCTTGGTTTTTAGATTCATTTGTTGATAGTTACATATTAGTTGTTCATAATTTTTAACTTTTTCTTCGTCTTCCTCTTCTTAAAGAATACCTTTCAGCATTTCATATAATTCTGGTTTGGCGGTGATGAACTCCTTTAGCTGTTTCTTATCTGTGAAGTTCTTTATCTGCCCTTCAATTCTGAATGATTGCTTTGCTGGGTAGAGTAATCTTGGTTGTAGGTTCTTGCTATTCATCACTTTGAATATTTCTTGCCATTCCCATCTGGCCTGCATGGTTTCTGTTGAGAAATCAGCTGACAATCGTATGGGAGCTCCCTTGTAGGTAACTAACTGTTTTTCTCTTGCTGCTTATAAGATTCTCTCTTTGTCTTTTGCTGTTGGAATTTTAATTACGATGTGTCTTGCCGTGGTCCTCTTTGGGTTCCTTTTGTTTGGGGTTCTGTGTGCTTCCTGGGCTTGTATGTAGGTCTATTTCTTTCACCAGGTGTGGGAAGTTTTCTGTCACTATTTCTTCAAATAGGTTTTCAGTATCTTGCTCTCTCCCTTCTTCTGGGACCCCCATAATTCTGATGTTGGTATGCTTGAATTTGTCCCAGAGGCTTCTTACACTATCTTCAACTTTAAGGATTCTTTTTGCTTTTTGCTTTTCCAAAGGAGTGATTTTTGCTTCTTGGTATTCCAAATCTTTGACTTGATTCTTGCGATCCTCTAGTCTGCTTTTAGGTCTCTGTATAATATTTTTTATTTCAGTCAGTGTATGCTTAATTTCTAGTTGATCCCTTTCCATATCCTTGAGGTTCTCATTCAATTTATTGGCCTTTTCTAGGAAATCCTTGAAAAACCTGTAACTGTGGTTTTGAACTCTATGTCCAAACTTTTGGTTTCCTCCATTTCTTTCAATTGTGGCCTGACTCTTTGTCTCCGCATTTTAGATGCTTCTCTGAGTTGATGGAGTTGCTTTGTGTGTTAGGTGTCCTAGCAGGGCCCAGTAGCTCAGCCTCCCCAGTTCTCTGTGGTGGATCCTCTTGTTGCACCCCTTTGTGGGCTGTATGTGCAGTCACGGGGGCGCAGACAAGCTTTGGTTTTCTGTTGTAGTTAAGCCATGCTTGTTGTTGGTATCACTGCAGGGAGTTGATCTCCAAGCCAGTTGGCTGTGAGGACCAGCAGTGTCTCCACTGGGAGAGCTTCTGTGCTCAGCTTGGATGGGGCGGAGTCTCAGGGTGGCGCAGACAAAGTTTGGTTTCCCGTCCATGCCGCCCTAAGAGGGCAGGTTTCTCCATGCCCAAAACAATGGCTGCGCACCTCTGAGAGAAGGCTGCTCTCCAGCCTCGCCCACTGCCAAACAGACCAGTTTCTCCCCAACCAGCGCTGGATTTCAGTGCAGCCCAGAGGTTTTGTTTTTCTCCCAAACAAGAAATCTAGCCACTGGGAGGGCTGTGCTCAACTTGGATGGGGCAGAGGCTCAGGGGGGCGCAGACAAGCTTTGGTTTTCTGTCCCAGCTGCCCTAAGAGGGCCGGTTTCTCCGTGCCCGAAACAATGGCTGCTCACCTCTGAGAGATGTCAGCTCTCGAGCATCGCCTGCTGCCAAACAGACCAGTTTCTCCCCGACTGGAGCTGGATTTCGGTGCAGTCGGGAGGTGTTTTTTTTTCTCCCAAACAAGAAAGCTAGCCACGCATCTGCTGCCCTCCGTCTCCATACACCTCGAGCAAGCCAGCCGCGTATTCAGCCGCCCGCCCTTTCCACGTTCACGAATCTCCGCACCTCCACAGCTCCTGAGGCTCAGCGTCCCCCTCTCTTTTTTTCCAGTTCTAGGTTTTCCATTCTGCCAGCTTCCTGGTGGTTCTGGATGGTGTGTGCTGTTTTCCAGTTGTAGTTTTAAAATTGGCGTGGTAGGCAACAGTTAGGGGTTTACCCTATGCCGCCATCTTGTTTTACCAATTCTATTTTTTTTTTATGAGGGATATCCACCAATTGGAACCTTTTTATTGAAACATAAAGGTTTCTTTAATTTAAGAGGCTATCATGATATATCATGTCAATGAATTAGCTAAAGTCTCCTTTGTTTTACTTAGGTTTCTGATAGTTATGAAAAAGAAGAATGTCTGTTACATGAAAATCACATCTTGAAGGATAAAATTGCCAAGCTAACACTGGAACTAGACACACAAAAAAATCAGATAAAGGAAATGCAAAAACAATATTTTGAGGACATTGTGATTGTCAAAGAAAAGAATGACCATTTTCAAAAGACGGTAACAGAAGCACTACTTCAACACAATGAGAAGTTTGAAGTTCTGAGAGCTCAGCTTACGATGCAAAGCACTAAACTGGAGGATGAACAACAAAACAGAGGAAGACTGGAAGCAGAAGGTGACTCCTATAGGTCTAGACGGGCTACTGTTATAGAGTATCATGAGCACTGTGAGACTTCCAAAGGAGATCTACAAGTTACTTTCAAGAAAGGGAAAGAAGAATGTTTTTGTTCCCAGGACAAAAAGAACTCTGATATGTCTGACCTAAAACATAGCATTGAGATGTTTTCTCAACAACTTTCTAAATTTGAAAGTCAATTCAATCACCTGGAAATTGAGCTTCATTGCATAAGAGAAGCTCTCAGAGACAGGACATTTGTTTTACAAGGTGGAGAAGGAGACCAAAGCCAAACACAGAGTCCAAAGAAGGAAACGGAACACATGTATCAACAGGAACCAGGTAAAGCCAATAAAGTCACTGGAAAGCAGGAATCTTTACAGGAGAGGCTATCTCACCTGGAGAGGGAAAATAAGTTGCCTGAACAGCACCTGGATCAGGCTCACAACAAAGCTGACAGGAAAGGAAAGAGAGTCATTAAGATCCAAGATCAGTTGGCAGAGATCATAAAAATACTTCAAGCCAACAGTGAAAAGCAAGGTCTTATGCTGAAGGAAACGTGTAAGGAATTAACCAACGAATGGCATCTTTTAAAAGAAAACATACATCAGTATGAAAATGATAAAGCGGAAAAAGATGTAAGTATCCAGACAGATAAACATTTTCAAATTTCCTCAAAGAAAATTCAGAGCAATATTTGATGATGGCTAAATGTTGAATCCCGGTGAATATAAAAAAAAGTATAGATTATAAAGCTGTTCTTTCTATTATTTTAAAAGCAGACATTATATCCATCAAGTGAGCATCAGACCCGAGAAGTGCTTTCCTTGAGTAAAGACATTGTGTTGCCCATGAAATTTTAAGACATTAAGTTCCAGATTGCTAATAGATGTAGATTGATAACACTTAAGTCTTATATTGATTGAATAATAATTTTAGTCTTTCTGTCATGAATTTTAATATCGTTAGGAAGCAGATAAATGGAATGCTCTTACCTCAAATGAGTATTTTTATTTATTTTTTATTATTTTTAAAAATTTCTTTATTGATTAAAGTATCACACATTTGTCCTCATCCCCCCGTTCCCATCCCACACCCCTCCCCACACATGCCCCCATCCCCCTGTTGTCCTTAACTGCTGGTTAGGCTCATATGCTTGCACACAAGTCCTTTCGTTGATCTCTCCAATTTACCCCCACCATCCCCTGCCCTCCCTCTGAGGCCCGACAGTCTGATCCATGCCTCCTTGTTTCTGGGTCTATTCTTGTTCATCAGTCTATGTTGTTCATTATTTCCCCTAGATGAGTGAGATCATGTGGTATCAGAAATACACTTATAAGAACCGAAAATGAGACAAGCAATAATGGTTATGGTGACAGGCAAATGAATCAGTCTGTAGTGAGTTTCTTTCTGGGCCAACAGTTCTTTTGAGACCCAATTTCAATGTCCAACAGTTCCTTATGTGTACATGTCAGCACTGACATTACAGTTCTGGATGGTGGACAAATTGTGGTAATGCAGGTCCGACTCTCTCTGGTTTGGTCCTGGGCAACCCACAGTGATGCACAGCTGCTAACTGCTAGTATGGGAGGGCCACATCAGCGTCTTCCATCTCTGGACTGCTTCTCTTCTGTCTTCATGGCTGGAGTAGTCCTGTTGATTCCTCTCTGTTGCTGGATTCCACATGGTCTCGGATCAAATGAGTATTTTTAAATTAAGATTTAATTAAGTGAGTTCTCTTGACCATTAAGTTCAGATTGCCCAGATGAACTGAAGTGTAGATGTTGTATCCCATAGTACCTTTCCTTCACTGGCTCCTTATACATTTAGGTTGACATAGAGTTACTTTTATTCATGCTAATTTGAATTATTTTGGAAATATTTCAATCTCAAGTAATATATTCATAGGACCTCCTGAATTTTTAAAGGCATGTACTTTTCATTCAATCATAATTTGGGACAAATGTGATGAGTTTTAGCAAATGTATACCTGATTTACACTTTCAAATACTATTGACCATTTTAGTAGAATATTTTTATGAATAATTTGTTCATATTTCTCATGTTAAGGCCTAATTACTATCATTTGGAGCTATTTGTCCAAGATAGAGAGCATTGTAGCTCTCTGTGATTTACTAATTTGGATTTGGACCTCCATTTCAGACTACTGAGGGGTGGCAGGGTGTATGTGTAGCAGGTAGGCAGGTCAAGGCCAGGTTACCTAGGGCCTGGAAGACCCTTGAAATGACTTCACTTTTCTTTTAAGTTAGGAACCTATTGGGAGGATTTGAGCATGGGATTGAATATTCCAGGATCTCTGACATTAATTGAAACCTCTGGTTAAAAAAAAAGAAATAAAAAGATGTTCCATAATATTGAATTTACTACCACTTGATCCATTTACATATCCATTTTTCTTTGAGATGTCAGTAGATTCTAAAGCTTTGAGATTCCTGCGAGGAGGGGGAGGGGCTGAGAGTGGCGCTGAGCCAGCTGTCTAAGTAACCTAATACGCGATAGCAGGAGGATTACGTTTTCTGTGACTTTAACCTGATTGAGGAAACAGGAGCATGTCCATATGAGGAAAAGAAGGTGAATTGAGTTAGATAGTGATACTTTTACAGTTACATATTATGTTAATAATATATGACTCTAACAAAATACATCCATGCTGGGCCAAAAGTAGTTTTATAGTTGTTTTATAAGGAGAATAATATTGTAAATAGTAGGTAACTACTCACAACTGTAAACCTTCTTTTGCCCCATCCTGCATGTGAATTTATCTATCATTAACATAATTTAACTGGAGGCCTGGTGCACTAAATTCATGCACAGGGACATGGGTTGTCCCTCGGCCCAGCATGCACCCTGTCCAATCTAGGACTCCTCGAGGGATGTCTGACTGCCTGTTTAGGCCTGATCCCACCAGACATCCCTCTGACAATACAGGACTGCTGGCTCCCAATTGCTTGCCTGCCTGCCTTCCTGATTTCCCGTAATCGCTTCTGTCTGCCAACCTGATCACCCCCTAACCACTCCCATGGCAGTCTAATTGATGTCTAACTGCTCCACTGCCAGCCTGTTTGCCCCCACCTTCCCTCCTCTGCTGGCCCGGTCACCCCTAACTGCCCTCCTCTGCAGGGTTGATCGCCTCCAACTACCCTCCCTTGCAGGCCTGGTCCCTTCCAACTGTCCTCCCCTGCTGGCCATCTTGTGGTGGTCATCCTGTGTCCACAAGGGGGCAGGGTCTTTGACCACATAGGGGCATCTACCTTGATGTTGTGTGTTGGAGTGATGGTTAATCTGCATATTACTCTTTTATTAGATAGGATAGAGGCCTGGTGAATGGGTGAGGACCAGCTGGTTTGCCCTGAAGGGTGTCCTGGATCAGGGTGGGATTTCCTTGGAGTGTGGAGAGGCCTGGGCGAGGGGCCTGTGGCAGTTTGCAGGCAAGCTGCACCCCTGGCGACCCAAGCAGTGGCCCTGGTATCTGGAATTTATTTACCTTCCACAATTGAAAGTTTGTAGCCTGAAGCGGAGCCAAGCGTCCTGCTTGATCCGTGGCTGTTGCTATTTCTGTTTGGATTTGTTTACCTTCTATAGTTGAAACTTTGTATCCTTGAGTGGAGGCCTGAGCCCATCAGAGTGTGTGGAAAGCTTGGCTTCTTCTGGTGCCCTGGAAACCCAAGCCTCCCTTCTGGTAGCCATCTTGGTTGGGGTTAATTTGCACACTTGCCCTGATTGGCGGGTGGGTGTGGCTTATGTAGCAGTGTGATGGTTAATTTGCATATTACTCTTTTATTAGAGAGGATAATAATGTGATTTATAAAATCAGTAACAGAAATATCTTACTTACTAGGCAATTGTGAGAGAACTTCAAGGACAACTGGCTGATACCCAAAGAAAACTATCTTCAACTGAGAGTTTACTGAAACATCATCGTGAAGATTCACAATGTAAAATACAAGCGTTGCAGAAGGAATTAGAGGAAACCAGAAGTCAGGTATGCATCAAATTTAGCATGTCGTCAGTTAATCTATAACTGGTTAAATAATACAAAGTATTTTAAGATACTACTTTTAAAGGGCAGCTTTATTTTAGTATTTTCATTGTGATTAATTTATTATAATGTTATTAGTTTTAGAGTGCAGTTATTTCCTAAATCCTTGCTTTTATTCTGCCTTTTGTATTTTATGTTTTTTCTTATAGTATTTGCCCTTAGGAATGTTGAAAATTAAGAGTCCTTCTTCATAGAAGGCAAAAGGTTTTGCTTCCCCTACAAAACAGTATTTTCTGTGATATCTCCATTATCATGAAGAGGCAGCCAGATGAAATAGAGGATAGTGCTGAGTGAAATGTCCCAGAAAATTGTTTTATGTATTATCTTTACTTCAGGGAATGTATATTCCATAGATTTCAGAATAACTTGTACAGGAAGGTCATTATATTAACCAATTGTAGTAGGCATATCCTTCATTCTCACTTACTTGGAAATGAAAGCATGGAAATATTCAGATCATTGTAATATGTACACCCACAATAGGCAATTAAGGAAATTAAATCTAGATCCACTAATGAATTAAAAAAAATCTGTATTGATATAATTCACACTAGAGGCCCAGTGCATGAAATTTGTGCATGCATGAGTCCCCTCAGCCTGGCCTGTACTCTCTCCTATCCCGAACCCCTTGGATATTGGGCCTAAACCAAAGTCAGACATTCCTCTCATAATCCTGGACTCCTGGCTTCTAAACACTCACCTGCCTGCCTGCCTGGTCGTACCTAACTCTCCCCAACACCCCCTCAGGCACTTGTTGCATGGGGTAACTGCCTCTGCATGCCAGTCTGATCGCCTCTAGCTGGACTCCCTCCATGCCATACTGTTTGCCCCTAACTGCTATGCACTGACAGCCAGGTTGCCTCCAACTGCCACCTCACTGCCAGCCTGGTCACTCCTTACTGCCTCCCCTGATGGCCTGGTTACCCCTTACTGTCCCCCTCTGCTGGCCTGGTCACCCTGAACTGCTCCCCTGCTGGCCTAGTCACCCCAAACCTCCCCCACTGCCAGGCTGATTTCCCCTAAGTGCCCCCCTGCCCCATTGGCCTAGCCACCAGTCACTGCCCCCCCCCCCCCACCAGCCTAATTGCCCCCAACTACCCGTGCTGGCCTGATCATCCCATGCTGCCTGCTGTTCAGTCCTTTGGTTGGCCCTCACTAACTCCCCTCCCAGCCTAGTTGCCTCATGCAACCTGCTGTTCAGTCCTTTGGTTGTCTATCACTAAGCCCCTGCCAACCTGGTTGCCCCACTCAGACTGCTTGTTCAGTCATTGGGTTGTACCTCACTAACCCCCCTGCTGGCCTGGTTTTAGGCAGTCATCTTGTGAGGGCATGAGTGTTAATTTGCATGTGAGCTCTTTATTATATAGGATAGCATATAATTTGCCAATTTAAATTATACAATGCAATGTTTTAAAACATATTTATAAAGTTGTGCATCTGTCACCTCAATCAAATTATAGACTATTTTTATCACTCCAAACACAAACTTTATACCTCTTAGCGGTTGCTACCAGATTTTCATCTTTTTAGAACTTACTATTTTATATATCAAAACTTCTGTTTTTACAAACTTTGGCAAGTTTAATTCCAGAAAGAAAGTGGTGAAAATATAAAGTCATTTTAAGCCTGGAAGAAAGGCTTAAAATGACTTTATTTCCTATCTTAATTTTTGGTTAATTATAAAAATTACAGATAGGAAATTTTATTTCCTATCTGTAATTTTTATAATTAACCAAATTATCCTATTAAAGAAAGTGGTGAAAATATAAAGTCATTTTAAGCTGGAAGAAGTCATTATTCTTGAAATCTGTACTGACTGGCATTTAGTTTATAAACCTGTCTACTACATTTTATAAACTTGTTCACACATATTATTCATGAGCCCAGGAAGAATCATATTTTTAAGAAAGAAAAGTAAATCTCTACATTTCTAAAAATAATTTTCTTTATTTCTTTTTTCAAAGTTGCAACATGAAAAAGAAGAGACAAACAAATTTGATGTAACCAGATCTCAGCACCAGAGCTTGGTTGAAGGACTGAAGCAAAAGAATGATGTAGAAAAATCGATGACCAGGTAAATTATATCTCAGATCATTTCTAGCATGAATTATGATTTCTCGGTCACCTTACTTAATTAAAACCAAAATAAAATTTTATTTCCTATCTGTAATTTTTATAATTAACCAAATTATCCTATTTAAAAATTGTCTGCAGAAACTCACAGCACATGTGAAACTCTTTTGAGGGCCATGATATTGTACTGACACTTTAATGATTCTTAAAACCATAATGAGCTTGTCTTTTGCATATCCTGTCAACTGCAAGTTTCATGTCTATCTTGAATGTTTATTTCTGCAAAACATCTTCTCTGTCTGCTGATCTTTCCTTCTTTTTATAGAGTGGGTCCCTTCAGCATTCAAATAGGCTAATATCTTGATTCAGCTTATGTTTCTCTCTCCTTTTTTAGTTATAAAAGATATCATACGTATAAAAATGTCCATATGACTTAAAGAAGAAGTTGGGTAATCCTGTTTTTACCACTCATAAAAGCACAACAGCATCTTTCCCATGTCTGGGAAGCCCCCACGAAGCTTTCTTTTGGTTTGTTCTCTGATTCTCATCATCAGTGCTTTTCCTCTCACTTAACTGTCTTTCTCTACATTGTTTCATATCCCTTTCATTTTGTTAACATTGTGCTAGCAAAGATCTCTTCTTAAAGCAGACTTGAGGAGACTGTTACTATCTCTCTGATTTCTCTTCTTCTAAACCCCTGTTCCTTCCCCATTTCCTCTTCCACGCAGAATTCAAAGAGTTTTCTTTTATGCTTCTCCTATTTTGAATGATCTCCTTGATGTTGGTACTTTTCTTTACTTCTTGTAGACTGTTGTCAGTAGGTACCAAAAGGTATGTTTGTGTCTTTTGAAAACATTCACATATCATTATGCTTTTCTTCTTCACCTTAGATACTTATCTCTGGTTTTTAGTTGATATTTGATAATAGGTTCATTTTTTATATTAACACTAGAGGCCAGTTGCATGAAATTTGTGCATGGATGTGTGTGTGTGTGTGTCTGTGTGTGTGTGTGTGTGTGTGTGTGTGTGTGTCCCTCAGCCCAGCCTGCACCCTCTCTAATCTGGGACCCCTCGAGGGATGTCCGACTGCCTGTTTAGGCCCGATCCTGGTGGCAGTCAGACATCCCTCTCACAATCCAGGATTCCTAGCTCCCCAAAGCTTGCCTGCTTGCCGGCTGATTGCCCCTAATAGCTTCTGCCTTCCAGCCTGGTCACCCCTAACCACTCCCCTGCCAGCTTGCTCAATGCTTAACTGCTCCCCTGCCAGCTCTATTGCCCCTAAATGTCCTCTCCTGCCAGCCTGGTTGCCCCTATCTACCCTCCCTTGCCATTTTGGTCGCCCCTAACTGTATGTCCCTGCAAGCCCAGTCATCCTTAACTACCCTCCTTTGCCAGCCTGGTCGCGCCTAACTGCTCTACATTGCAGGCTCAATTGCCCCTTCCTGCCCTCCCCTGCCATAGTGGTCACCCCTAACTGCCCAACCCTGGTGGCCTGGTTGCCCCAACCTCCCTCCCCTACAGGCCTTGTTCCTCCCAACTTCCCTCCCCTGCAGGCCTGGTCCCCCCTAACTGCCATCCCTGGTAGACATGGTCTATCCCAACTGACCTCCCCTTCAGGCCGAGGTCCCCCTCAACTGTCCTCCCTTGCAGGCCTGGTCCCACACAACTGCCCTCCCCTGCCAGCCATCTTGTGGTGGCCATCTTGTGTCCACATGGGAGCAGTCATCTTTGACCACATGCGGGCAGCCATCTAGTGTGTTTGAGTGATGGTCAATTTACATATTACTCTTTTATTAGATAGGATTACTAGAGGCCTGTTGCACAAAATTCATGCACGGGGGGTGTTTCCTTCAGTCCCGCCTGCACCCTCTGCAATATGGGACCCCTGTACCTTTTTCTTATCTAGTTAATCTCTTCACATTTAAAAAAAGTAATTGAAATACCACCTATTCTAGGAAATCCTCTTTAAACCATTCTCTTTACAATGTGTTTTAAGTATTTTCATAGTATACAATTCTTTTTTCTTTAGCAGCAACTTAGAATGGATGCAATGTTTCTCATTCTTGCATCTGAATTTTTTCTCGTTGCTTTTGTAATAGCAGATCTTATCCAATGTGATTTGCCCTTCAAGGACTTATATTTGGTTCAGATTCTAGTTGGCTCCCTGCCTTTTTTTAAAGCAATAATTTTGGGTTGTGATAGCAAGGCTGACTTGTAATCAAGCCTGTAGGTGTCTCTATAAGAATAATTCTATAATACCTATCACTTTAGCCTACCAGAGATTATGTTCATTCATAGAAAATAATAATAAATGTTACCTGATCATTTGATCTTCTAGTAATATTTTATAGCAAGATGTATTATTCTAGTAATTTGACTATTACCAAACTGAGGCATATAGAAATAAATCACATTGAACAATAAAGAATGACTCAAATTTCAAAGCGTACTACACTTAGGGCCTCCCTTGTCCTGTGCCTCAGATATCCTAGCATAGTACACAGTTCACATGGAACTCAGCTTCCTTTAAAATAGGACGGGGTCCCATACTCACGAAGCAGCTAATTCCACAGCTATTTTTTTTTTAAATTTAATTCACAGCCCATACTCTTTGTACTAATTATTGGAAAACCACCCTAACAATTGCCTCTGTTCCTCTCTGTATTGTTGCCTTACATTCTGATGTTATTACAGCGCTTTTATCATCCACTCACTCTAATAAGATTGTGAGTTTTTTAAGGGCAGAGATCATGACTTGAGCTTTTGTCTCTCTGTCATGGTGCCTAGATAAATACTCAAATGTCATCCAGTCCAAATGACTGCGATGAGAGAAGCCCACCATTGCTGGAGACCTCTGATTTTTATTTAAGGGGCCTCACTTGTTCTGCACCTTTACTGAGAGGTGAGTTTGACTGATGGAATTTGGGGAAACCTAGACAGAATTCTCCTCCTGCAAGATTTTGCTAAGCCGGTGCCTGGGACTGCCTGGCATTTGTCCAATTAAAATGTGGACACACAACAGTAACAAAGGCACTGGTCTCCTACAGCTAATGCGTGGGGATCAAACACCAGCCTGCAGGACCTCACCCCCACAATCAGGATCGGCTGGTGCTCCTAACTCTGGGGAGAGGGAGACTTCCCGTGCCTGCAGGCTAGAGGCCCCAGACTCCATACTATGTACCTAAAAAGGACCATAACGCAGGCTAGCCAGTGGAGCGGCTTCTTCACCAGGAACCACAGGCAGCTTGGTCTCTTCACCACGGGCCCATTGGGAAGCATGGCTTGGTCTCCTCACCGTGGGACCACCAGAAGGCGGGGCTTGGCCTGTTCACCCTGGGACTCCCAGGTGGCTTGGCTTGGCCTGGCACCAGCAAACCAGCTAGGAACCTGTGGGGCTGCTGGGGGCCAGCCCCCTGTGCGATGTTGTCTCTGTTCTGGCCCCTCTGCGTGTTGTTCTCTCCAGCCCCGGGGCCAAGAGTAGGCCGCCCTGTGTGTTTTTCTCTCTGGCTCCAGGCCTGTGCAGGCCACTCCACCTGAGCTGGTAGTGACTGTTAAGTTGTCCCAGCCTAATTTCCATATTACTATATATATATTTAGCTAATATGTTTTCAAACAAAATTAAATTGGGACAAAAAAAGGATCATAATTTATACATTCATTTATTTTATATGACAAAACATAATATCTGTTTAAGTAATTATTAAAAATTTACTCTTAAAGATTTTGACATTTTTCTTTTGTACATTTCTGCAGATCTCAGGATCCCTTAAACATGCCAAAAAATAATTTCAATGAAGAGCACAGTTTACCCACAGCTTCAAAACTAAGTCTACTAGAAGTGGCAATGGAGACTATGAGGTTCCATCGAGAGGTAATTATAAATCAGTTTGGGGACCCCAAAATCACCTAATTTGGGGACATTGATATCATTCAATGCTTGAACAGTGAAATATAGATTTTTCTGTTAATTTTATAGACTTGTCATCAGAGAAAAAGACAGCTTTTTTCTTTATCACTTTTCCATAAAAAGAGCCTACTGCTAACTCTGTCTTAAATCCTGGCACCAGAACCAAATGACAGAATTTTAGGAATCAACTTTAATGAGACATAAAGTTCACCCATTTAAAGTGTACAATACCATGCAGTTCACTCATTTAAAGTGTACAATTCAGTGGCTTTTTCTATATTCAAAGAAGGTTTTATTGTTTCTTTATTGATTAAGGTGTTACATATGTGTCCTTATTCCTCCATTACTCCCCAAAACCCCCCACTCGTGCCCTAAGGCCCCTGTTCTCTGTGTCCATTGGTTAGGCATCATCACAATCACATTGAGGACATTTTCATCTCCCTAAAATGTAGCCCTGTGCCCTTCAGCAACCACCCTCTTCCAGCTTCCACTTGCCCACTCTTCCTGGCCCTAGGGAACCACTACTGTCCTCTCAGTCTCCCTAGATTTGTCTGTTCTGCACATTTCATATCAGTGGAATCACACAATAGGTGCTCCCTCAGGACTGCTATTTTAGGAAGCATAATGTTTCCAAGGTACTGCTGTTTTGTAGATGTATCACTGGTACTTCATTTCTGTTTATTGCTGAACAGCATTTCATTGTATGAAGTGACCACATATTTTTAAATCTCTTTATCATTTGATGAACCTTTGTGTTATTTCCCCTTCTTGGTGTTGTTAAGAATACTGTAATGAACATTCATGTCCATGTTTCTATGTGCACATATGTTTTCATTCTCCTGGGAATATAGTTATAATTGGATTTGCTGGATCATATCTTTAACCTTCCAGGAAACTTCCAGACTGTTTTCCCAGTGGTTTCGCCACTTTGCACTTTCATTGACAGTGTATGAGGGTTCCAGTTTCTCCACATTCTTGCCAACGTGCCACTAACTGTCTTTTGATTGTAGCCATCCCAGTGGGTATGAAGTGGCATCTTAGTGCTAGTTTTGATTTGCAGTTTTCTACAGACTAATGATCTTGACCATCTTTTCACATGCTTAATATCCATGTTTATATTTTCTTTGTATATCTGTCTACGCAATTTCTTTGGCCATTTTATATTGGATTATCTTTTTTAAATTGTTTGAAGTTTTACAAATGTCTTCTTTTTCCCCAGATCGACCATTCCTTCCCCTGGCCACTTCCACCTCGAAGGGCTCACCTTCACTGCCCCAGTGTCTGTGTCCATTGCTTATGCTAATGTGCATGCATACAATTCCTTTGGTCGATCTATAACCACCGTTCCTTTCCCCTTGTTTCTGAATCTATTTTCATTCATCAGTTTATGTTGATCATATCCCACATGTGAGTGAGATCATGTCATATTTATCTTTCTTGAACTGGCCTATTTTGCTTACCATAATGCTCTTCAACTGCATCCATGCTGTTGAAAATGGTAAAAGTTTCTTATTTTTATAGCAGTACTAGAGGCCCGGTGCACTAAATTCATGCACGGAGGTTGGGGATGGGGGGTGTCCCTCAAGCCAGCCTGCACCATCTTCAATCTGGGACGCCTCGAGGGATGTCCGACTGCAGTCGGATATCCCTCTCACAATCCAGGACTGCTGGCTCCCACCTGCTTGTCTGCCTGCCTTCCTGATTGCCCCTAATCACTTCTGCCTACCAGCCTGATCACCCCTTAACCACTCCCCTGCCGGCGTTTTTGCTCCTAACTTCCCTCCTCTTTAGGCCTGGTCACCCCTAACTACCCTCCCCTGCTGGCCTGGGTCCCCCCCAACTGCCCTTCCCTGCAGGTCTGGTCGCCCCCAACTTCCCTCCTCTGCTAACCTGGTCATCCCTAACTGCCCTCTTCTGCAGGGTTGATTGCCCCCAACTGCCCTCCCTTGCAGGCCTGGTCCCTCCCAACTGCCCTCCCCTGCTGGCCATCTTGTGGTGGCCTTCTTGTGTCCACATGGGGACAGGATCTTTGACCACATGGGGGCAACTATATTGTGTGTTGGAGTGATGGTCAATCTGCATATTACTCTTTTATTAGATAGGATAGAGGCCTAGTACAGGGGTGGGGGCCAGCTGGTTTGCTCTTAAGGGTGCCCCAGTCAGGGTGGTAGTTCCCTTGGGGCATGGGGCTGCCTGGGAGAAGGGACTGTGGTGGTTTGCTGGCTGGCCACACCCCCTGGTGACCCAAATAGAGGCCCTGGTATCTGGAACTTATTTACCTTCTACAATTGGAACTTTGTAGCCTGGAGCAGAGCCAAGCCTCCTGCTAGCTCTGTGGCCAGCAGCCATTTCTTTTGGGGTTTGTGTTCTTCTATAATTGAAACTTTGTAGCCTGGAGTGGAGGCCTAGGCCAGCCAGAGCTGCAGAAGCTTTGTTTCCTCAATTGCAGGGGGAAACCCAAGCCTTCCGCTCTTTCCAGCTCAGTGGCTGCCACCATTTCTGTTTGAACTTGTTTACCTTCTATAATTGAAACTTTGCAGCCTTGAGTGGAGGCTTAGGCCTGCAATGGCACACGGAAAGCTTGGCTGCCTCTGTTACCGGGGAAACCCAAGCCTCCCTCCTAGTTTCTCTGTGGCTATAGCCATCTTGGTTACTTAATTTGCATAGTCACTCTGATTGGCTTGTGGACGTGGCTTGTGGGCATGGCTTGTGGGTGTAGTGGAGTTAAGGTTAATTTGCATATTACTTTTTTATTATATTGGATAGTTTTCTATTGTGTAGATGTGCCACAATTTTCAATCCATTCATCTGCTGATTGACATTTAGGCTGTTTCCAAATCGTAGCTATTGTAAATTGTGCTGATATGAACATAAGGGTGCATATATCCTTTCTGATTGGTGTTTCTGGTTTCTTGAGATATATTCCCAGAAGTGGGAGTACTGGGAAAATGGGGGTTCCATTTTTAACTTTTTGAGGCATGCCATACTGTTTTACTGAGTGGCTAAACCAGTCTGCATTCCCACCAGCTGTGCAGGAGTGTTCGTTTTAGTCAAGACAATCTCTTCAGTAAATGGTCAGATACATGCAAAAAAAGGAAAAAAAAAAGAAAGAAAGAAAGAAACTAGATCACCAGCTTATAGCATACACAAAAACAAACTCAAAATGGTTAAAGGACTGACTCCATCAAAATAAAAAGCTTCTGTACAGCAAAGAAACCCTGAAGAAAACAACAAGAAAGCCCACTGCATGGGAGAACATATTGGCCAATAATATTTCAGATAAGGGTTTGATCTCCAAAATTTACCAAAACTCACACAACTTAACAAAAGGAAGATAAACAATCTAGTCAAAAAATGGGTAAAAGACCTAAATAGATTTTTATGGAAAGAGGACCTACAGAAGTCCAAGAGACATATGAAAACATGCTCAAAGTCACTAATCATCTGAGAGATGCAAATCAAAAAAACAATGAGGTAGCATCTCACACCTGTCAGAAGGGATATCATCAACAAATCAAGAAAGCACAAGTTCTGGGGAGGATGTGAATTGTCTTTTTATTATTGAATGTTAAGAGTTCTTAATCCTAGACATACAAACCATTTATTAGATAAAGAATTTTCAAATATTTCTCCCATTCAGTACCTCACCTTTTCATTTTCCTGATGCTGTCTTTTAAAGCACAGAATTTTTTATTTTGATGAAGTTCAGTTAATCTATTTTTGTCTTTTTATTTTCACATCTAAAAAATACTCAAATCCAGTTATGAAGATATACACGTATGTTTTCCTTTAAGACTTTCCTAGTTACAGTTTTTACATTTTGAGTTAATTTTGATATATGGTATGAGGTACAGGTCTCATTTTATTCATTTGCATGTGGATATCTAGCTGTCTCAGTACAAATTATTAAAAAGGCTATTTACACCTGATTTGTTTGGTGCTCTTGCCAAAAAGCACTTGGCCATGAAGGTGAGGGTTAGTGCTGGAATTCTCCCTTCTACTTCATTGATGGTTAACTCATTCCTTATGCCAGTACCAAATCCCATTTTATGAGTAGTCTTTCCCAGTCATCTTGCATATTAACACTTGTTTTATGTAATAATAAAATAGTGTAGTGGATTGTTTTTTATTTTGGAGATGTTTTGTATCTTGATAAAAGCCTGTGGCCAGCTTATGTTTTGCTGACATTGTAACATGATGGGATAACACCCATTCCTTTTTTTTCTACATTCAAACCTTTAACCTCTAACCCAGTGCCTCCCACTTCACTTCCATTCCATGAAATCCTGGTAACAGGATCTGCTGACTTTGCCATTTTCCTCATTGTGTTTTACTCATACTTCATAGACTCATTGCCTGGAGAGGAGAAGATTAAAATCTGGACTGTCACCATTCCTCTTTAGAAATGTCTCAATTTGAGCCCTAGCTGGTTTGGCTCAGTGGATACAGCTGGGTTTGATTCTGATCAAGGACACATACCTGGGTTTCACGCTTCTCCCTGGCCATTGATGTTTCCTTCCCTGTCTCTTCCACTGTCTCTGAAAAAAATCAATGGAAAACTATCCTTGGGTGAGGATTAAAAAATATTAACAGAAGAAATAAATGCCTCAATATGAAATCTCAAAATTTTAAAGTCATTTTTTTTTTCCTGTGGAGAAACGTTGTGGAATAAAATACAAGCAAGCTTGAAGTAAGCCAGAGGAGACCTGGTATTTAAATGTTGCCGAAGGACGCTGCTCTGGTTTTTCCACTGAGACTTAAAATTATTTCACGGTATTCTCTGTTTCCTCACCGAGGAAATGAAACTTGTTCCTAACCATGGAATGCCTCTCTGTGGACATTGCCTGTGCCCTCTGAGTCTTTGCTCTGTCCTCTTCATAAGAAATGAGCTATGCTTGCAGCTCTTATATCAGCCTGCTTCCTCCCTGTGGACCATCTAAGACCCACAGGCCTCTTTTTACTGCGTACTGTCTTGTTCTCCCTTCAAGACCTAGCAGGCAGGCTTTCTGCTACTACAATTCTCTTAGAAGATCTGAGTTTCCTATGAATTTTATTGGGGTTCATGGCATTAGAAGAGCTATCTTACAAATTGTTTTCAGATAAGCTCTTCACCTGAGTCTTCCTGGAGGTGTTGTAGGACGGTGCCTTTAACATTCTTACATTCTGAAAATCCTTAACAGAATTTGCGGAACCATATACATGTTTCTGAGGTCTTAAGTACTATATTATGTTGTGGCTTCATGTTTAGACCATGTTTTTCTGGAACACCCTGGAATTGATGTTATCCCAGAATTTAGCATTATATGACAAATGGACATGTGGGAGAAACTATAAATGGGAAATGGATATTGGAAACCCAAAAATCGGGGTTCTTTTATATTTAACTAGAGGCACAGTGCACGATATTCATACATGGGGGGAGGTCCCCTCAGCCCAGCCTGCAACCTCTGCAATCCAGGACCCCTCGGGGGATGTCCAACACCAATCCCGGGGATTGGGCCTAAACTAGCAGTCAGATACTCCTCTCACAATTCTGGACCGCTGGCTCCTAATTGCACACATGCCTTCATGCCTGATTGCCCCCAACTACCCCTCTCTGCTGGCCTGTTTGCCCCCAATTACCCACCTTTGTCAGCCTGGTTGCCCCCAACTGTCCCCGCCCCATGGGCCTGGTCACCCCCAAGTATCCCCCCTCCAGCCTGGTCGCCCTACTCAGCCTGCCTGTTCAGTGGTTTGGTGATCCCTCACTAACTTCCCTGCCTGCCTGGTCATAGGCAGCCATCTTGTGAGGGCATAAGGGTTAATTAGCCTATTACCTCTTTATTATATAGGATTGTCCTTCTTTAGCCTATTTTTCTCATCAATTTCAATTTCAGCTGCTTCCTAGCGAGAATCCCTGTCATCCTCCTTTTAGTGTCACTTTCTTCATTTCCCCAGGATCCTTTACTCTCAGACTCCTCAGAGCCCTGAAGCCTCCACTCATCATTTCTTGGAGGCCCTCTTGGTGTTCATTTTCATGCTTCACTACATTATGTCAGGTTCCACCCACCTCCTATTCAAAAGCACTCCAATGAGTGTGTGTTTCTTTTTTTAGCGTCAGCACCCTATTTTTCTATCAGTATCTGTGCCAGTTATTTATTGCTGTTTAATAAACCATTTCCATACCTCCTACATTAAAATAGCATTTACTTAGTTCACAAATCTGCAGTAAGGCCACCTCATTTCTTTTCTACTTGCCACCAGTTGGGATGACTTGAAGCTGGGAAGTGGAATCATCTTGATGTTTGTTCACTCTTCGGTTAGACATTTGGAGAAAACTTTGGCTGGGACATTCACTGGGGCAGACTCAGCTGGACACGTGTATGCGGACTGACCTGTGGCCTGGGGGCTTCTTTCTTCCCAAATGGTGACGGGGTTCTCAGAGTAAGCTCCCCTAGGGAGAGGGTCAGATGGCACCAGACATAGCAGTCACACAGCAGTCACCATATCCTATTCACCAGAACTCAGCACTGAGGACAGCACCTATTTCATGGACAAGTGCCAAACAATCTGGAGACGTGCTTCAAAAACTCAGCATCACTCACCTCGTCTTACCAACTAAACAATCAAAACAATCATTGTATCTGAAGAGAAGTAGTTCTTCCCAAGTCATTATCACTGACATTCCAGCAAGTTTACTGTTGATGATAATGATGTTTTTATTTAGCATGCTCCTTTATTTTGTGGGATGTAACAAAGAATTTTAACATAGCACTATTGACTCAAGCCCCCGGCCCCATTTTGTTGATTCTGAAAACTGTAGGGCTCACCTTGCTAAAGTTTTACAGGAAGCGATGCAGTTTCTCAGTAAACCATGGAATCATTACATCTTGGAATGCAATTCAAATTAGCATCAAAAGTTTTTAATTCAGAAAAAGACTTTTGACATTAGGATCCAAATATAAAAGATTCATTAATTATTCTCATTTTGAAAGGGCTATTTTGGGAAACATTTGGTGACTCAGTCCTGAATACCTCAATATGATATCTCTAAAACTTTATAAAAATTATGAAGTGTTAAGATGGGAGAAGAGGAATGGACTTTCTATTAAGAAGCAACGTATAGTTACTTTGTGAAGGAGAGACATAAAAAAGTCATAGAAAAAAAAAAAGAATCTAAAATCAACTGCAGATGTTGTGTGGCCAAGACAAGAAGAGTAAATATATTTTTGGGATTCCTGGTCATTTTAACTTTGGTCTTGATTCTAAGTAACTCATGGTTCCACATTTAAGACTCTACCACAGTGCAGATAACATTTTATTGCAATTGAATTTGTTTCAGAATTTCATGCTGTTAAAGTATAAGAAATTTAAATTAAAAAAAATCTCACCCAGGTGTCCACACCTTCATAACCAAACTATATTCTTTTATTCATGCAGGTTGATGAGCTTGTAGCAGATTCAAAACGTACGCATCGTCCTGAAGAAAATACAGCTCAGCAGGAGATAGAACTCCAAGAATTAAACAAAAAATGTGACGAAATGACGCATAGAGTAGAGTGGTGGAAACAAGAAGCAATAAGAGTCAGAAGAGAAATGGAAATAAGTAGGGAAAGATTCCAGGAAGAAGAAAGGCGTCTAGATAGGCTTGGAAAATGTGCAAATCCTTATCTAGCGTACAGATTGGAACAAGTCAGGCAAACTTTCCAGGTTAATTTATTGACATTAATTTGCTTTATTTCATTTTCCTGCAAATTACACTTTGGATACAGGCAATGCATGTGTTTCCCCTTCTTCCCTTAACAGCAGCTTGTTCTGTAGATTTCAGGAAGGAAGATGGCATGTTTCTCTTTCAGTGTTTTAGTTTCCATCATCACCATCACTGAGTTGATCTTACAGAATGGTTCTTACTAGAGGATCATTTTATTTTTAGATGCGTTGATGAAAAACGACTACTAGGAAAAATATAAAAGTCAGGATTTAAAAATTATTAAATTGTATTGTCCAATTTTAAGAACTTAAATTGATTTTATTATTCTTTGAGTTATAAGAATGTGTGAGTACTAATAAAAGAAAGATTTTTTGCTAAGCAAAATAAGCAAATCAGAGAAACACAAGTACCATAGAACCTCCTGAGTAATGTGTGCAATTCAAGGAACAAGATAGATGGATGAATAAAATAGAACCAGAGGCATGCATACATGGAACAGACTGTCAGATGTCAGAGATGAGGGGCTGTAATGGAGACAGGAAGGGGAAGGGATTAGCTAAAGAGCACCTATGCATGCACACAGACAACAGTGTGGTGATGGGCAAGATGGGGCAGGCCTGGTGGCCCTGTGGAAGGGGGTCTGGTAAGTACAGCCCTCTCAGAAGGCAGGGAGAATTACCTGAGAAGCCATCTACATCACTGACAGCCTCCCTACTTTGGATTACTCCTTAGTTAGGAATGCCCACCCCCAACGTCTTAGAAACATCAGTACTTTTAAGAATAATTTAGAACCTATAGCTGAATATAGTAAATCTGCTTTGTTACATTTTCATTGCTAAAATGTGATGTAATGGGGAATTCCCTTTACTACTGTGGCTACTTAATGAATGCAATTCTCTTAGGGGAAAATAAAATACTAAGCATTTGTTCTTTATAATCTTCACAGTTCTAAGAAGCAGCTAAGAGGAATCAGCACCGAACTTCTCCTTGTTTCAGAAGCAGCAAGACAGACCACTAAGCACTCCTAATAAGAAGCCCTTCCTGGGGACAGCTTTTGTTGAAAATCCTAATAAGTTTTGTACGAAAAAGAAAACTTGCTGATTCCTACTTTGAGAATCTTTTATGAATACAATAAACTTATACTGCCAAAAGGATTAATTTCTCACTTTAAGTGAAAAGTTTTGTTATCTTTTTATGTGAGGGAACATTCTTAATTGCTACTTTACTTACTGCTTTTTATTTCCGTTTTTATAAAATGTCTTGCTGAGCAGTTGTACATTTTCTAAAAGGTTAACCTTAAGAAATATTTGATTTTATAATTTACTAGAGGCCCTGTGCATGAAATTCATGCATGCATGGGTAGGGTCCCTAGGCTTGGCTGGCCATCAGGGCTATTGGGCTGCCAGGTGCAAGCCAGGGCCTCCCTTTTCCAGCTGCCACCTGCTGGCCAGGACCTTTCTTTGTTCTATGCCTCCCCCTGGTGGTTAGCCCCCATCATAGCTAGTGATCAAAGTCCTGGTCTCCCAGTGGTAACTCCCCAGGGGACACTTTTCATATTAGCCTTTTTTATATATAGATTGCTTTATATTTGCATTTTTAAATGAAGTTCCCTTATGTCTGTATATCTTGCCAGCCCTTGAATGACTGATGACCAAGATGGCAGTGATAGGCAATTTTGATATTGCCTCTAGTTTTCTTTGTGTATTAGTTATTAATATATCCAGTCTTTCTTTCATTTATTGACTTCTTTAGCTCCAGAATTTGTTTGGTTCTTGGTATAGTTTTCATCTCTTCGGTAAAGTGCTCCTTCTGTTCATTAATTTTATTTCTGAGCTCATTGTACTGCCTTTTGAGTGTTCTGTATCTCATTGAGTTTTGTCATGACTGCTGTTTTGATTTCCTTCGCATTTATAGAAAAATTGTCTGCTATTTTGAGCTTCTTTCTGAGAACTGTCATTGTCTTCCTGTGTTAGTGTCACCTTGGTGGTCCATGCTACTTGATGGGTTGTTCCTCTGCTGGTGTATTTGAAGTAGTGAACACTTTTCTTACTTAGGAACATTTTGGTTTCCACAGTTCAACAGGGTGACAATTTGAGGTCTTTCTTTAGTTTTCTAGTAGATGGTAGTTTTTGTTTTCTAGTATAGGGCAGTTTTTGTTTTCTCTTACCTAGACTAGTTAATCTTGAGGAGGCCAAGGTTATGAGTCAAAGTGTGGGAGGTTTAGCCAAAGACATGGGAGTGGATGTGAGGCAACCAGGGTAGTGGATATTGGTGCTGGATCTGGCGTGTCTGGGTCTCAGGGTACAACAACCATGGCTGGAGGTGGGACCAGTTGAGGGGAGCCCATTGGTGAGGCCACGGGGCTGCTGCCTCATTTCCTATGACACCCGGCAGCACTGTGCTGTTGCATGGGGCCTAGAAACTTGGTTCTGTTCCTACTACTGGTCTGTGGTGGTGAAACTGGAGAGGAACCTGCATTTTGGGGGTGGGGGTGGGAGTGTGTTAGGAATGTTTCTGAGCTGTTGCCCCCTGCCCTGGTCTGTGTTATGAGGGCTGTACCCTGACTCCTCAATCACTACCGTGTTTGCTGGGGCTGTAGGTTCAGCCTTGCTGCAGTGATGGGTCTGTTCCTGAACCACCCCCTATCCTCCTCCCCCATTTTTTCCTACACATTCCAATAAGACCACCTTCCAAAGTCCTGGTGCATGGACCTTTTAGTGTGTGGAGCACAGGAACCTGTGTTGGGTTCTGGATGTCCACAAATTGTAGATTTCAGGGGGGAAACAAAGGGGTATCTCCCTTGGTCATGATGCTCTCACTCACTAAAATAGCCATTTCAAATCAGTGCACGTTGGCTTAGAGTTTTGATGGTGCTTTTTGGGTTTTATGCTGAGAAAAATCGCATAGGTCTGTGCTAAATGTGGCTTCAACTTTGTTTTCCATTTGGCTTCATTGGAATACATCTCAGAAGAGCAAAACTTAGGATGTCTAGACTGCTCTTTGGCCAAATAAGGTCTTTGTGCTTCTAAGTTGTGAAACTGGATGATTGGAAACAAACAAACAAACAAACAAACAAACAAAAGGTTGGTGCGGAAAGAAGGTCAAATACTTCCATAAGTTGGTAAGCATGATGCAAACCCGAAATATTCTTATTATATCTCACCAGGAAAATCAGGTAATGTCTCATTTTACAAGATGAAGATGAAAGTGTGTGAAAATGCAAAAGCTTTGCACGACGATTTTTGTAGAATTTTTTTCATTAATATTTTTGGAGGAAAGTAGTGTGGGCTTGTTTTATTCCCAATATTTCTAGATAAATTAAAAATATAGTTTATTTTAAAGTTAATGTTGGTTGCTTAGATATGCATAGTTTCCTTAAGGGGCATTGATCCGCCTAATTATGCTAGACTTAACAAGAGAGAGTAAAAAAGCACCCTTCTATCAAGATACAGAGATAGGCCACAGGTGCCTTTTGGAGTTGCTGGAAATTTAATTACTGCTAGTAAGAAAACATAAAGTAGTACTATGAGACATGGTACTATGCTGTCTAAAATGAAAGAATAGGGAGAGTTCTGAGATGGGGCATTACAATACAGCAACTTCTAAAGGTCTTTAAGCTATGATTCTGGAGAGTAAAATATTAAAAATGCCTTAAAGTTGAATTTGTTTTTCAATCCCCTTTATTTGCAAGATTTTAACATTTTGGACTCTTCCTATCTTGTTTGTCCAACTTTAAGGACAATAATTATACTAAAGTATGACTCTAACCTGTGCTTTCAGTTTTGTCCACTTTCAGTATATTTAGATGTGTTGCTTCTCTCACCATTACATGAAGGTTAGTCTTGCCCATTTGATTCCATTTAGCGGTATAGAGAACTGCATAGTTGCTCTGATGATTTTACCTTTAGTGTCACATTCTGGGGTGTTTTTCTATACATCAGAAATAGTTTCAGTTCTATGAACTTGTGTTATTTAATGATATTATAAAATACATAAGTTAAAATTAGCTTGAACAGTTATATTACTTGTTAGATTTCCTTGGTTGTTGTTTTTAATCCTCACCCAAGGATATATTTTTTTTAATTGCTTTTTAAAGAGAGAGGAAGGGAGAGAAACCTGGATAGGTTGCTTTCAGACAGTTGACAGACTTCACAACCTAAGTAGGTACCCTACAGGGAATCACAGCTGCAGCCTTTTGATGCACAGGATGATGCTCTAACCCAGTGGTTGGCAAACTGCGGTTGAGAGCCTCATGTGGCTCTTTGGCCCCTTGAGTTTTTAGCAAAGGCCAGCTTAGGAGTACCCTAATTAAGTTAATAACAATGTACCTACCTATATAGTTTAAGTTTAAAAAATTTGGCTCTCAAAAGAAATTTTGATTGTTGTACTCTTGATATTTGGCTGTTGACTAATGAGTTTGCCTACCACCACTCCACCTGGTCTGGATTAGTTAGGTTTTCTTGCACATAGAAGTTTTTACTAACAACTGCAAACTTGAAAATTTACTCCAGGCAATTTTATACCAGATGAAATTTCTCTGGTTTCAAAACATTTTATGTTCAATTCTTTTTCAATTCCTGCACTGACAGTTCCTGAATCATTGTTCTTTAAATCTGTGTTTAAATAGGGAGAGTCACTTTTACATTCATTGTTTTTGGACTTTTGGTCCACTTCTGACACTTTCTCAAAATATCAAGTTTCTAATGCTTTCTTTAATTTTTTTTTCATTTTTTAAATGTGTATTCAATAGTTTAGCAACTCTGTGTACAAATACATGAAAGCTGAAGCAGTTCATATTCATAAGACTTTAACTTTTTACGTGGCACACAGAACATTGTGTCTCTACAGTATGTTGTGTCAGATAGCTTCCTGACTAAATTCAGGCCTCAACTTTACACCAAGGCAGTGCCTGTCTAGTGAATTTTACGTCTGTTCAAGCTATCACAGTGGCTCTGCTAGTTTCTCGTAAGGCAGAGATGAGTTTAAGAAACCTGTTTATTTAAGTTGCTCTAATTGCTCATGTCTGCACTTCACTTTGCTCACTTTGACAATTGTCCCTTAGTAATTTTGTCTTTTGAAGGATACAGATAATGGCTCAACTTCTTCCTATTATTTTTGTAATTTATTTTCTCAACTTAGCCCCTTGGTGAACAAATTTGTCCTCATTTTTTTTTTGCAGCAAAATACTTGTTTTTAATATTTACAAATTGGCCAGTGTATTTTCCTCATACATGAACGTATTTACAAATAGATAACGAATTACAATGCTTGTAATGGCAAATGTACTTGATTTTATTTCATTTGATATTATATTTATTTCTATAACATTTAAAATAATGCTATCAAAATTTAACTTAAAAGTATCAACAGTTTCTGAAAATATATTAAATTTGACAATGTGTATGTGCATGTGTTTTGTAAGTGTGTTTGTAAAATTGTTCTCAAAAAGGGAATGCAGCATTATTTTCCAACCTGTAATTTTAAATATAATTTAGTGGTAGCCTTTCAATAAGTTAGTGTTGAATGAATGAACATCTACATGTATTTGTTTTCCTTTTGATGGTAGTGACCTCAGCATAATTCTTTCTAAAATGTAACTTTTCTCTTGGTCAAAGTGACGACTGCAGCTGAGTCCTGGGTTTCTGGGCTTATGAGTCTGTTGAGGCCACAGCTGGCGTGACCGATGTCAAGTGGCGCCCACAGCGAGGAAGTCTCTGCTCACATCTATCTGAAGTCTCATCAAAGAGAGCACGTTAGGCCAGATTTCATCGCCTACCCCCATCTTCACACCAGGACCAAGCCTTTCCCTGGGGAGATGGTAGCCATACTCTATTCCATCATCCTCATCTGAATCCGCTGCCAACTGGCTATGAAGATGAATAAAGAGAACCTGGACCACTACCCAGTGGGGCCCACAGCACTGGTTTGGACCACACTCCGCACACAGAACAATGTATGGGACCTTAAGCTGACGTCTCTCCTAGTGTAAAATGACTACAGAGTATACTGATCTTCTATCTCTTGGCTTATGGCAGGAGATAGCTTAAATAAATAACTGAGGTTGGTCATGAAAAAAATTAATTAAAATAAATAAATTAAAATAAGTAAATAAAATGTAATTTTTTTGCTGATTGGAGTGGAACTTGATTTGTTCAATGTACATTGTGTATAAATTCAAGGAAGAAGAAAACATGCCTGTAAGTCTTGTCATAGTCATCTTTCTTCTTGGAGCTGTGGTGGGTTAGGTGGCAAATGACAGCCCTCTTGCCATTCTTATATTAGAACATAGGAGTCAGGCAGATGGAGATGAACTTACAAACTTGGTTACTAACACATCATAACAAACTGGATGGCAAGGTTGAGATATGTGGCCACATTGGTCCTTCAAATACTTATCACTTCTGCTCACAGTGTAATCAGAGAAAACAAATGGATTACACCGGTCCCTGCTGATGTGCTTACAGACAATAATTCATGTACCTGTGTGCAGACACATCTTTTCCAGGAAGAGGTTTAATGCCAGACAATTATTCTTCCTTCTCTCAAATTCACCTATCAGGTACATCTCTTCTCACAGGAGTAAGGCAGAGTGTCTAAATCCTCATGTGGAGACTGGAGGACAAAGAACTGTAGGTAGTCCTATAATTTCTGATGGTGTGAAATCATAAATGAAATTAAGTTTATGTCCTTTGTATATACCAACTAAGGTCAAAGGAGGTTGGACAGAAATAGGCTGGTCGGTAAAGAAAATCAGTTTTGTGTTTTAAATTTTGCTACAGATAATTCACAACATGGATAATTAACTTCTTGATTGATTTTGGGGAAATGAATGTTCCTTTAAGGAAGACTTCCCTCAATTTCAGCTTGCTTGGTTTAAATAAAGATTTTCTCCAAGTTTCTTGTCCTGTGCTTAAAAGAAATGTTGTGCTTTATTCTTTGAGTATTTCACTTGGGTGTTGTGTTAATAATTTCTGCCCCTTGATATTTATTCATTACTTTAAAACTTATCATTTAGTTAGAAAGTTACCATTTGGGATCTCATGCCTGAACATTATGGAGCTACATGACAAGAGTTTTACATATTCATTTTCTCTGAGTTATAGTTTAAAATCTATGTATTTTTCCTGAGTATGAAGAAGTAGTGGCTGCCATAGAACCTTAGGTTCAGTCAGGAGACTTAGAGCCCACTTTTGGCCTGTAGCTCATTGTTTTTGTGAACTCACGCAATCTACAATGTCTCTGAGTTTTCATTGCCTTTTAAGTAAAACAGGGATTTGGTTTAAATCAGTGATTTTCATACTTTAAAAGTTTTTTTTTTTAACTAGAACTGAAATGTGAAAAATTTTTTTTCATGAATCTGTATTATATAAAGCAGAGACAAATAGAGCAGCCTAACTAAAGTGGGATGGAGACTCTGAAGCTATGCAATCCTACAGGTGTCCTCAGGGGAAACTTTGATTCCTATGGGACACAGTTTGAGAATAACCAGTTATGATAAAAATCCTTCTAATTATAAATCCTTTCAATTTAAAGTGATGTTGCATTGTCTTTAAGTACTTAAGTTTCTTTTTTTTAATTTATTTTGTTTAAAGTATTACTCATAGTACTACATATATCTCCTTTTTTCCCCCCAATTGAACCTCCCGCCCCCCATGTCGCATGCCTTCATCCCCCCAACCACCCCAGCATCTTGTGTCCATTGGTTGTACTTATATGCATGCATACAAGTCCTTTGGTTGATCTCTTTCCCACCCTCTCAAATACTCCCCAGCATTCCCACTGTAATTTGACAGTCTTTTTGATGCTTTGCTGCCTCTGTATCTATCTTTTTGCTCACTATGTTATAATGTTCTTTATTTTCCATAAATGAGTGAGATCATGTGGTATTTTTCTTCCATTGCCTTGCTTATTTCACTTAGCATAATGCTTTCCAGTTCCATCCATGCTGCTGGAAATGGTAAGAATTCCTTCTTTTTATAGCAGCCTAGTATTCCATTGTGTAGAGGTACCATAGTGTTCTAATTCTCTCATCTACTGATGGGCATTTAGGCTGTTTCAAAATCTTAGCTATGGGGAATTGTGCTGCTATTAACATAGGGGTGCATTTATCCTTTCTGATGGGTGTTTCTAGTTTCTTAGGATATATTCCTAGAAGTGGGATTACTTGGTCAAATGCGAGCTCCATTTTTAGGTTTTTGAGGAAACTCCATGATGTCCTACACAGTGGCTGCACCAGTCTGCATTCCCACCAGCAGTGCACCAGAATGCCTTTTTCTGAGCATACTAGCCAACACTTGTCATTTGTTGATTTGTTGATGATAGCCATTCTGATAGGTGTGAGATGGTACCACATTGTTGTTTTGATTTGCATCTCTCGGATAATTAGTGACTTTGAACATGTTTTCATATGTATGTTGGCCTTTCTTCTGTCTTCTTTCAAAAAGTATCTATTTAGGCCCATTGCCCATTTTTTTGTTGGATCATTTATCTTCCTTTTGTTATGTTGTATGAGTTTCCCATAAATGTTGGAGATTAAACCTTTATCATTGATAACATTGGCAAATATGTTCTCCCATACAGAGGGCTTTCTTCTTGTTTTGTTGATGGTTTCTTTTGCTGTGCAGAAGCTTTTTATTTGGATGTAGTCCCATTTGCTTATTTTCTCTTTAGTTTCCATGAGCTTAGGAATGGTTTCAGTGAAGAAATTGCTTCGGCATATGTGTGAGTTTCCTCTGCCTGTGGATTCTTCTAGTATTTTTATGGTTTCCTATCTTATGGTTAAGTCCATTATCCATTTTGAGTTTATTTTTGTGTAAGGTGTAAGTTGGTGGTCTAGTTTCATTTTTTTGTCTGTCTCTGTCCAATTTTCCCAATAGCATTTACTGAAGAGACTGTCTTGACTCCATTGTGTTTTCATGCCTCCCTTGTGAAATATTAATTAAGCATAGTGGTTTGGGTCAATATCTGGGTTCTCTATTCTATTCCATTGCTCTGTATGTCTGTTTTTGTGCCAGTACCAGAACAGTGGTTTTGAAATATAGCATGAAATCTGGTATTGAGATCCCATCTACTTTGTTCTTTTTTTCTCAGGATTGCTGTGGCTATTCAGGGTCTTTTTTTACTCCAGATGAATTTTTGGAGAGTTCTTTTTAGGTCTGTGAAATATGCAGTTGGTATTTTAATGGGGAGTGCATTGAATCTATAGATTGCATTGGATAGTATGGACATTTTAATGATGTTGATTTTACCAATCCATGAACATGGAATGTTCTTCCATCTCTTTAATGTACAGGGCCCCCTGGGAAGGCACATGGGCATTCTTCCTTAATAATTTTCATCTGAACCCAATGAGACTGTCAGAGCTTCATCTTGGATTCACATCTTACCAAAAAGGGAGATATGTTCTCAGCATTGACTCTTATCTTGGTGTCAGGGAGTGGGTTTTGATATGTAAATCCAATCTAGCACCAGGAATGAATACCACTCTGGCCTGCCCAAGCTCCTTTATTTTGAGTCTTGGAGAAACTTCCTGGTATTTTGGATATAAAAATAAACACACTGCTTCAGTGCTGGGACCCATGGATTTTGGATTATTGTGTTTTCATTGTTTTTTGTTGCCATGATGTTTTTTTTATTTCTTCTTTGATCTCTCTGGTAACCCAGTCATTGTTTAATAACATGCTATTTAGTCTCCATGTGTTTGGTTTTTTGAATTGTTTTTATTGTAGTTGATTTCCAGTTTCATGCCAGTGTGATCTGAGAAGATGCTTGATATGATTTTTATCTTCTTGAATTTGAAGAGACTTTGCCTGTGACCCAGTATATGGTCTATCTTTGAAAATGACCCTTGAGAAGTTGAGAAGAATGCATATTCTGTGGCTTTGGGGTGAAATGCTCTGAAGATGTCAATTAATTCTATCTGATCTAGTGAGTGATTTAAGATTGATGTTTCTTTGCTGATTTTTTGTCTTGAGAATTTGTCCAGTGTTGTTAGTGGGGTATAAAAGTCCCCTACTATGATTGTATTACTCTCAATCTCTCCCTTGATATGCTCCAGAAGTTTTTTTTTTTAATGTATTTGGGTGCTCCTGTATTGGGTGTGTATATGTTTACCAGAGTTATTTCTTCTTGTTGGAATGCTCCCTTTAATATGATGAAGTGGCCTTCCTTATCTCCTTTTATGTCCTTCACTTTGAGATCTAATTTGTCAGATATAAGTATTGCTACCCCAGCTTTGTTTTTCAATTCCATTCGCCTGAAAAATGCTTTTCCATTCCTACACCATCAGTCTGGGTGCGTCTTTCTTTCTGAGGTGGGTTTCTTGTAGACAGCAGGTATATGGTCATGTTTTCTTATCCACTCAATTTCCCTATATCTTTTGATGGGGCATTTAATGCATTTGAATTTATAGTTATTATTGATAGGTACTTGTTTGTCACCATTTTTATTCTTTATCTCTGTGTTCTTTCATTGCTTCTTATTTCTTCTTTTAACAGCAGACCCTTTAGCATTTCTTACAGTGCTGGTTTGGTGGTGATAAACTCCCATGGCCCTTTTTTGTCTGTGAAGATCCTGATTTCACCCTCAACTTTTATTGGTAGCCTAGCTGGGTACAGTATTCTTGGATTCAGATCCTTCCTTTGCATGACTTTCTGTATTTCATTCCATTCCCTTCTGGCCTGATGTGTGTCTGTTGAGAAAGTAGCTGCTATTCTGATGGTGGTTCCTTTGTATGTAACTTTCTATCTCTTTCTGGCTGCTTTTAAGATTCTTACTTTGTCATTGGTATTTGCCAATCTACACTAATAAATGAGAAACATGCAAATTGTGCCTTTGCTACACCCAGCAGCCAATCAGAGCAAGTATGCAAATTAACACAACAAATATGGTGACAGCCATGGAGCTAGATATGAGCAGGAGGCTTGGGTTGACCGTGGCGATGTAGGAAGCCAAGCTTCCTGCCTGCCCTGGCTAGCCCTGGCCTCTACTCAAGGCTGTAAAGCTTAAATTATAGAAGATAAATAAATTCCACATACTTGCTTCCAGCCTGTTCTGGCCTCTGCTCAAAAGGCACTGAAAAAAAAAAAAAAAAAAGGAAAATAACGAGTGGCTAGGAGCTTGGGTTCCTGGGTGCCATGTACATCCTGCAAACAGCCATCAAGCCCGAACCCAGACTGTCCAGGCACACCAGCATGGACCCCCACCCTGAAGGGGGTGTGGCCAGCCTGAAAACGGCCCTCAGCTCCACACCCAGGCTGGCCAGGCACCCCAGCGGGACCCCCCACTCTTAAGTGGGTGTGCCCAGCCTGAAAATAGCACTCATTCCCTCATCCAGTCTAGGCACACACCCCATGGGGCATGGCCGGCCTGCAAACCACCACAGACCCCTTTCCCCGGCTGCCCCACACCCCAAGGGAAGCCCCACCCTGATCGTGGACACACATCTGGGCAAACCACCCCGCCCCCACCCATGCACCAGGCCTCTTTCTATACTAATTAAAAATTAATATGCTAATTAGCCTGGGAGACCTTCTAGGAGACCTTCTAGACAAAGCTATGGTGTCGGGGCCAAAATAGAGGTGGTTAGAGGCCAAGAGGAAAAGGAAGTTGTGGGTGATGAGGCCAGTGGGGGGCAGGGCCTTTGAGGGTGAGAAGACCAGCAGGGGGGCAGGTTGTTGGCAAGCAGGCCATCAGTCGGGGTCAGTTGGAGATAATCAGGACAGTGGGGGAGCCCTTTGGAGTAAGCAGGTCAGCAGAGGGCAGGGAAGGTGGGGGTGAGCAGGCCAGAAGGGTGGGGGTGGGGTCGTCGGTGGTGAGCAGTTTGTCAGGGGAGGCAGTTGGGGGCAAGAACCCTGGCATGGAGGACAGTTGTGGGTGACCAGGCTGGCAGCGGGGCAGTTGGGGGCGAGCAGGCCAGCAGGCAGAGTAGTTAGGGGCAATCAGGCAGGCAGGCAAGTGAGCAGTTAGGAGTCAGCACTACCGGATTGCGAGAGGGATGTCCAACTGCCAGTTTCGGCCCAATCTCTGTAAACCTGCAGTAGGACATTCTTTGAGGGGTCCCAGATTGGAGAGGGTTCAGGCCAGGTTGAGGAACTTTGCCTCCCCCCATGCACGAATTTCATGCACTGGGCCACTAGTTCCTAATAAGTCTAACAAGGTCTGAGAGTGAATCAACATTTAAACAATGAGAGGAGATATTTGCCAAGAAACTATTCAGCTAAGAATGAGCTTCCCTCAGGTACATCTGAAAATCTACCGAGCACCTTCAAGGTGCAGAATATGTCATCTCTCTTCACAATTTTCATCCCAATGGCTTTCCCAATCTCTTCTTCATTTAGGTACATATAATCCAGATCAATAAGTTGATAGCCTACACCAACTGCTCTGTCGATGTTATCTTCCACCTTACTCTTGGCAATCTAGAAGAACATTAAAAATAAAGGTCCACTTATTCAGGAGCAAATGACCAATCCCATAAGCAGAGTTAGTCCACAGAACCTCTTCCTTTTCTGAGATCTAGGAGCTAGAGGTGAGGAAGCTATCTGTTGACTTATAACATGTGATAAATGTTTAACAACTGATTAAAGAAGAGTCTTGATTTGTAGTATTTGCCAATTTCTATGATGCAAATACTCCACCCCCACCCCAGGGCTAATTTCAAGCTACCAATATGGGGAAAAGATGCTCACAATGAAATCTTTTGAGCACAGAGGCCTCTGGAAGGGGACACAAAGTCAGTGTGAGTTTGGCCATTATTGGCAATGCTCATAGCTGCCTGCCTGACTCCAAAGCAGGAGCCCAACTTTTTTGTATGTTTGTTTTTCTTTCCCTGGGACACTCTACTTGAGTTTTTGTTCAAGCAGTCAACACAATAGACTTTGAAAAAAAGAAGAGCAATTAATTAACACAAGGAGTTTGCTGTATTATTTGGAATATATGTCATCAGTGTGGTTACTAAATTCTGACAGTATCACACAACAGAAATAGGCTCCATCATTTGCTATGTAATGATAGGAAAGAAGATAACTCTCTATTGGGCTTTTTGTATTGTTGGACAACATAGTACTGATAAACTATAAATAATACTGTTTTATGTTATAAAAATACTAGTTTTTTCATTCATTATGTTTATAGGCTTTCTCTGCTTAGAAAAAGTTAGGCTTAGTAAGTTATTAAAGGCAATTTTATTACAGCTGCATGTACTTCTTTTATTCTAAGAGAATAAAATGTATAAAAAGAAACAGCATTTATTTTTGTTTGTAATCTATAGAATTGAGTTCTTGTGCTGATGGACCCAAATGGCTCTCTGGCATCTATTTTTTGTTTTGCACATGATCCCTTAACTTTAAATTCTTTTTTCTTAAGGGGCTCATTTGGATTGACCTATGGAATGGTGTCCATTGTCTAATAAGCAATGAGAGAAAGATCTGTGGTTACATGTGAACTTGTGCTGGTCTAAGTTTAGGACCCAATCTGCTGCCCTTTTGCGGCTGAAGCAACAGTCGGGCAAGTGTCTCTCCAGCAGCATTTTCCTAAATGTGTTCATACAGGTTTCATTGTACACCTTGGAGACTTTCTCAATGGCATTGACATAGGCAGCTGTTCTCAGGTCCAATCCCAGATTATATTTCATGGCTGTGCACATGAGTTCCCTGGTTCCAGAGCTCCATGGTGTACACTGAGCCAGAGTGTACAATGTCTTTCTCAGATGCCCCTGATATCCTGTCTTGGAACTCTGATGTGGGCACAACAGGAAGAGTTTCACCATGCCTTCCAAAGTTCCTTTCCAAAGACTCCTGAACCAACATGAGCAAGTGGTAGTTAGAATCCCTTTCATATATGAAGGTCAAATGGCCATAACTGACATGATTTCATTTCTTTAGCCATTCAAAGTAAGATACAGTAAGCCCCACCCACTCCACCCCCGCCTACCCCAGCATTCAGATAGAGATATGGAATAACCATGATGTTCTTATCCAGGGAAGACTTATTCGCTTCTAGCATTGTTGGCCCATTGGCACCTTCAGTGATGATATTGGCTTAGATTCTGGGTACCTGGACGTGGTCAGCTGCTTCTCACTGGCAGCAGGGATCAGTACGTCACAGTTGGCCGCTAAGATGCTTCCTTCATAAAGCTCTGCCTTGGGGAAATCCACGATTGATCCATGCTGCAATTTGAAGTCTTCCAGTTCCTTTGGGTCAATACCATGTGGATTCCATAGACTCCCATCAGATTCACCATCACCAACACATTTAGCACCAAAGCCATGCAAATACCTCACAGAGTGAAGGCCCACATTACCAAATCCCCGAACAACAAATGTTTTCTCTCCAAACCCTGGTGTCATTCCTAAAATGCTCATGTAAGAAGCTTCATTGATGACGTTTTTGATTCCATGGAAAACTCCCTGGCCAGTAGCAGAGATCCATCCCTGGACTGAAGGGCTTGCCAGTCTCACAGTCATGGGCATTAATATCCTAGTGACTGATGGTGCTAGCACAGGTGTCTGCAATCCAGCACATCTCTCGCTCCCCCTGCTCATGTCTGGGGCAGGCACACCAATGTCTGGACCAATAAAACCCTTCTTGGCCAGTTCCATGGTAAACCTCCTTATGATCTTTCCCAACTCGTTATCACTATAGTTCTTGGGGTTGATCATAACACCAGCTTTGGCACCTCCAAATGACACATGAGCCACTGCACGCTGATATGTCATCAGAGAAGTCAAAGCTTTCACTTCATATTCACTCACATCAGTGCTGGAACGAATACCTCCCTCCCAGGCAGGGCGTGCGGTGCAGGCGGTGCTGGACCTGGTAGCCCTGGATGACCTCCCAGGAGCCTTCGAGGCACCAGATGGGGAAGAACAGGCGCAGCACATTGTTGCAGGACTTGATGATCCACAGGGTTCCGCGCACCCACTTCTGCTTCTGCTCCTCGCTCTCCTGGGTCTTGAGGTCCTGCACCAGCTTGTCCTCCATGATGCTGGCGAGCGGTGGAAGAAGCTCTCCACCATCCTGAGAAGTCGGGTTGGCCTAGTGGTCAGCTGCTGCCTGGCTGTAGTGTCACCGGGATGGTGCCGGGAGCCCAGGCTGCAGGCCAGGCCAGCCCCGCAGCATAGCTGAGTCAGCTGCACAGAACCCAGGGCTGTGGCCTGATGCCTCGCCCAGGCAGTGGGACAGGGCTGGGGCAGAATAGAAGTTCTCTGGGAGGCTGGGGACCATGGGAGGGAGGGATGGCCCTGCAAGGGCTGCCCTTTTAAGCCAAAGCTTCCTGCCCTCAGGAGCGGTCCCCTTCCTGGGCATTCACTGCCTACCCAGGAGCAAGGTCTTCGGGCTTCTGCCAACCTTTCCTGTGAATGGCAGGGCTGGGGCCCTGGCCTTCCTGGAGCCTTGCCTCCTCCTCCTCCATGGTCTCCCAGGCCTCCCTGGCGATGGAGCATGCAGGCCAGGCTGCAGAAACTCACATTTTTATTTGTTTTCCCTGTGCTAATAGTTATATTCAGTATTGAAAGCTTTATAGGAAATTTTAACAGTATTTTTGAAACAAATCATTTTTGTTGAAAAATACTTGTTAACTTATTCTATTTTAATTTGCCCAATTCTATAAAAAGTTAAGAAATAAAAAAAAAAGAAATTAAAATGACAAGTCTCACTGCATGGCCCAAGTGACTGTGCAAGCCCAGTGGGGACCAAGCCCATTGCCGGGCATGCGCACTTCAGTCTTGTCCTGGTCCGTTGCTGCGCATGCGCCCTGCTGCCAGCATTCTGGGAGGAGAAGGAAGGAGAGGCGGCCGTTTTCCTCCATCACACCCTTTCTGGGTTGTGGAGACTGAACTGGTAGGTCCAGGGAGCAGCCCTCCCAGGACTTTAATTAACATGGGAGAGGGGGAGGAGGTTCCCCGGGCTCCATAGGAACGGGGGGGGGGGGGGGGGGGGGCGGGGGAGGGGCAGGGGGCGGGTTCTGTGGCCTCCTGCGGGGAAGGTGCTGAGGTCAGTGCCTTTCTCCTCTCAGGCATCAAGGCCGCCAGGGCCCTGGAAGTCCCTGAGTGACCTGGACGAGGAGGGTGGTGGGCCCATGAGGACAGGGGTCAGTATAGAGTCTCAGGGGTATTATTTCAGGCGTCTGGGTGCTGTGGCACCAGGCACAGGAACACAGACTCCAGAGTCCTCCTTGGGGCCCTGGGCAGGGGGTGGGGCGGCGGTAAAGGAAGGGCCTACAAACAGGAAGGTGGAGGGACTGCAGCTGCTGAGAGACTGCAACTGCGTCCTGGGGTTTGCAGTGCCAAGCAGAGAGCCCAGGGAGAGGCGGGCACAGCCCTGTATCACCACTGGCCAGCTGAGCCTCCAGTGCCCTCCAGCACAGGCAGCTTGCAGAGCCTGGAGCCTGTGGGTGTGATCCAGCTGAACTCTACTGAAGGGGAAATGGGCCTCATCACCGGGAGGGCGGCAGAAGCAACAGTCTGGCAAGTGTCTCTCCAGCATTTTCCTAAATGTCTTCATAGAGGGGGTCCAGCTGTGAGAGCAAACGTCGCCTTTGTCACAGGCTTGAGGGGATGACCCTGCCAGCTGGGTCATGACATAATGTCTTTGCCAGCCCATGTACTTGGTATAACCGGAAAGCCGGTGCACTAGATTTTAAAGTACTTTCATATTGAAAAAAAAAAAAAAAAAAAAAAGAAAGAAATGTGTTAGCCATGAAAGTGGTATAGCTACTCTTTTAAGTACATTATCCTAAACCAAAATGCTCTGCTTTCAGTGTGAAATATGAGTTGGCGTGTAAGAGCAAGATCCTTTTGGAAAAGAATACCAGGAGAAGATGAAGCATTTCTCCAGCCGGTTGAACCCATGGTTGTTTGTCCTCCAGTATTTTGTGTTGTCTATTACAAACATTTATTTTTCTAAAAGTTCTGTTTAAAGAAAATATTACATGTCTCCTTTCTCCCATATTAACCCCTCCCTGGCCACTCCTGCCTCCCTACTGTCTGTATCCATTGGTTATGCTTATATGCATGCATTCAAGTCCTTTAATTGATTTCTTACCCTCTCTCCTTCCCTTTCCCGCTCCCCTTCCTTCCTTCCAATGCTAGTTGGTCTGTTTATGCTTCTATGTCTCTGGACCTATTTTTGTTCATTAGTTTACACTGTTCATTACATTCCACAAATGAATGAGATCCGGTGATATTTATCTTTCTCTGACTGGCTTATTTCACTTAGCATAATGCTCTCCAGTTCCATCCATGCTATTGCAAATGTTAAGAATTCCATTTTTTTTTAATTCCTTCTTTTTATAGCAGCATAGTATTCCATTGTGTAGACTTACCACAGGTTTTTAATCCACTCATATGCTGATGGACACTTAGGCTGTTTCCAAACTTAGCTATTGTAAATTGTGCTGCTGTGAACATAGGGGTGCATATATCCTTTCTGATTGGTGTTTCTAGTTTCTGGGATATATTCTTAGAAGTGTGATTACAGGATCAAATGGGAGTTCCATTTTTAATTTTTTGAGAAAACTCCATACTGTTTTCCACAGTGGCTGCACCAGTCTGCAATCCAACCAGCCATGTATGAGGGTTCTCTTTTCTCCACATCCTCACCAACTCTTGTCGTTTGTTGATTTGTTGATGATAGCCATCCTGGCAGGTGTGAGATGGTACCTCATTGTTGTTTTGATTTGCATCTCCTGGATGATTAGTGATTTTGAGCATGTTTTCATATGCCTCTTGGCCTTCTGTATGTCCACTTTCGATAAGTATCTTTTATGTCCTTTGCTCATTTTTTGATTGGATAGTTTATCTTTCTTTTGTTAAATTGTGTGATTTCTCTGTAAATTTTGTAGATCAAACCCTTATCAGTAATATCATTGGCAATATCTTCTCCCATGCAGTGGGCTTTCTTGTTTTGTTGATAGTTTTTTTTTGCTCTGCAGAAGCATTTTATTTTGATGTAGTCCCATTTGTTTATTTTCTGCTCAATTTTCATTGTCTTTGGAGTTGTATCAGTAAACATATTTCGAGGAGATATGTTTGCTATTTTGCTGTCTATGGATTCATCTAGGATTTTTATGACTTCCAATCTTACAAGTCTTTTATGCATTTTGAGTTTGTTTTTGTGTATGCTGTAAGTTGGTGGTCTAGTTTCATTTTTTTTGCACATATCTGTCCAATTTTCCCAACTCCATTTATTGAAGAGAGTGTTTTGACTCCATTGTATGCTCTTGCCTTCTTTGTCAAATTTTAATTGAGCATAATGGCTTGGGTCAATTTCTGGGTTCTCTGTTCGGTTCCTTTGGTCTCTATGTCTGTTCTTGAGCCAGTACCAGGCAGGTTTTAGAACAGTGGCTTTGTAATATAACTCGGTATTGGGTATTGTCATCCCTCTAACTTTGTTCGTTCTCAGGATTGCTGTGGCTATTTCAGGGTCCTTTTTTTATTCCATATACATTTTTGGAGTGTTTTTTCAAGGTCTGTGAAATATGCTGTTGTTATTTTTTATGTATTTTTATTGATTTCAGAGAGGAAGGGTAAGGGAGGGAGAGATAGAAACATCAATGATGAGAGAGAATCATTGATTGGCTGATTCCTGCACGCCCCCTACTGGGGATTGAGCCCACAACTGGAGCATTTGCCCTTGACCAGAATTAAACTTGGGGCCCTTCAGTCTGCATGTTGATGCTCTATCGACTGAGCCAAACCAGTTAGGGCTGCCATTGGTGATTTAATGGAGATTGCATTGAATCTATACATTGCTTTGTAAAATATGGGCATTTTAATGATGTTGATTCTACCAATCCATGAACAGGGTATATTCTATCACTTGTTTATATCTTCTTCTATCTCTTTTTTCAATGTCCTGTAGTTTTCTGAATACAGGTCTTTTACCTTCTTAGTTAAGCATATTCCTAGGAATCTTAATTTTTTGTTGTTGCCATGGTAAAATGATTTTTGTTTTTAGTATCTCTTTCTGTGAGTTTATTATTGGTATATAAAAATGCCATAGATTTCTGGGTATTAATTTTGAATCCTGCTATGTTACCCAATTTATTTATTAAATCTAATAGTTTTTTGGTGCAGTCTTTAGGATTTTATTATATGCAATATCATGTCATCTCTGAATGAAAGTTTTACTTTTTCTTTTACAATTTGGATGCCATTCATTTCTACTTTTTGTCTGATTCCTATGGCTAGCACTTTCCAGTGCTGTGTTGAACAGGAGTGGTGAAAGTGGGCATCCCTGTCTTCTTCCTCTTCTTAGGGGAAATGGCACAGTCTTTTAAATGAATAAGGTAATAAGAATATCCTTCATATAAACCTTTCATCAAATGGTGAAGAAAAGAAGGAACAGAAATGTAGTAAATGGTAAGTGTCAGGAAACATATATGATGATGCTTATGATAACACTGACAGTGATGGATTGAGTCAGCAAACTAACAGTGAACAAACTGATAACCAGCAACAAATGATAAAATTAATGAAAACACAGTCTTCTTAATGAATAAGGTAATAGCAAAGCTAAATGATAAAGCCAAATATAAGTAATGAAAATACAGACTTTTTAATGTATAAGGTAATCACAACATCTTAATATCAAACTTTCATCAAAGGTTGAAGAAAAGAAGGAACAGAAAAGTAGTAAGAGGGAAGTGTCAGAACATATGTATGATGTGGCTGATGATGACAGTGACAGTATTGGTGTGAGACAGAAATGCAACAGTGATAAGCACCAGTTTCCTATTGTGGAGAATGACGATTCAGATAGGTAAGCCTATAGCAGTATTTAATAGTAGGTAATTATTCTTTTCCTATAAAACAAATTCAAGTTGAGCTAATATTTATGATTAACAAATTTTATATTTATACTAGAGTGAACCTTGCTTTGTAATCAGAAAATGCAAATGAACAAACAGCAAGATATCATTTTTTTTAACTTATAATGATGATTATTGTATTTAAAAAATAAAACCAGAATTTTCCCATTGGAGGAAAAGACATTTTCGTGCACTACTGTAGATGAAATTGGCACATCTTTTTCAAAGAGTAATTGAGCTTCTTTCAAAATGTCAGGCCTAAATGGGCAGTCGGGCATCCCTCTCACAATATAGGACTGCTGGCTCCCAACCACTTGTCTGCCAGCCTGCCAGATTACTCCTAACTGCTTCTGCCTGCCAGCCTGATCACCCCACCTCTCCCCTGTCAGCCTGATCAATGCCTAACTGCTCCCCTGCTGGCCCAATTGCCCCTACCTGCCCTCCCCTGCTAGCCTGGTTACCCCTAACTGCCCTCCCCTGTAGGCCTTGTCCCTCACAACTGTCCTCTCATGCAGACCTGATCACTCCCAACTGCCTTTCCCTGCAGGCCTGGTCCCCTTCAACTGCCATCCACTGCAGGCCTGATTGCCCCAAAATGCCCTCCCCTGCAGGCCTGGTTGCCCCCAACTGCCCTTACCTGCCAGCCATCTTGTGGCAGCCATCTTGTGTCCACATGGTGGCAGCCATCGTTGACCACATGAGGGGGACCATCTCATGAGTTGGAGCGACTGACGTTCAATTTGCATATTACTCTTTTATTTGATAGGATTACTAGAGGCCCAGTGGACAAAATTCGTGCATATGGGTGGTCCCTCAGCCTCGCCTGCACCCTCTTCGCGAAGCCTACACCTTTTTTTTATCTAGCTAACTTCTTCACATTTAAAAAAATTAATTGAAATATCACCTACTCCAGGAAATCCTCTTTAAACAAATCTCTTTACAATCTGTATTAAGTATTTTCATAGTATACCATTCCTTTTTTTTCAGCAGCAACTTATAATGGATGCAATATGCTTCACATTCTTGCAACTGAATTTTTTCTTGTTGCTCTTGTAATAGCAAAACTTATCCAATTTACATTAGCCCTTCAAGGACTTATATTTGATTCAGTTTCTAGTTGGCTCCCTGCCATTTTTTTAAGCAATAAATTTGAGTTGTGATAGTAAGCCTTGCTTGTAATCAAGCCTGTAGGTCTCTGTATAAGAATAATTCTATAATACCTATCACTTTAGCCTACCACAGATTGTGTTCATTTATAGAAAATAACAATAAATGCCACCTGATCATTTGCTCTTCTAGTAATATTTTATAGCAAATGTATTATTCTAGTGATTTAACTATTACAAAACTGAGGAATACAGAAATAAATCACATTGAACAATGAAGAATGACTCAAATACCAAAGCATAGTAGACTTAGCGCAGTGATGGTGAACCTATGACACGCGTGTCAGCACTGACATGCGTAGCCATTTCTGATGACATGCGGCCGCATGCCGAGAATGAAACATTTGCTGCTCCTGAGGATGAAACATTTGCGACTAGAGTCTTGGAGTTAGTTTTTTCCTCAAAGTGACACACTACCCGAGTTATGCTCAGTTTTATGGTGAAGTTTGACACACCAAGCTCAAAAGGTTGCCCATCACTGACTTAGGGCCTCCCTTGTCCTCTGCCTCAGATATCATAGCGTAGTACATAGTTCACATGGAACTCAGCTTCCTTTAAAATAGGAAGGGATCCCATATTCATGAAGCAGCTACTTCCACACATATTTTTTAAAATTTAATTCACAGCCCATACTCTTTGTACTAATTATTGTAAAATCACCCTAGCAATTGCCTCGGTTACTTTCTGTATTGTTGCCTTACATTCTGATGTTATTAAAGCGCTTTTATCACCCACTCGCTCTAATAAGATTGTGAGTTTTTTAAGGGCAGATATCATGACTTGAGCTTGTGTCTCTCTGTCCTGGTGCCTAGATAAATACTCAAATGTCATCCAGTCCAAGTGACTGCGATGAGAGAGGCCCACCATTGCTGGAGACATAATTTAGCTAGTATGTTTTCAAAAAAATTAGATTTGGACAAAAAAAGAGGATCATAATTAATAGATTTGTTTATTTTATATGAAGAAACATAATATCTGCTTAAATAATCACTGAATATTTACTCTTAAAGAATTTGACATTTTTCTTTTGTACAATTCTGCAGATTTCAGGAACCCTTAAAAATGCCAAAAAGGAATTTCAATGAAGAACACAGTTTCCCCAGAGGTTCAAAATCAAGTCTACTAGAAATGGAAATGGAGACTAGAAGGTTCCAATAAGAGGTAATTATAAATCAGTTTTGGGACCCCAAAATCACCTAATTTGGGGACATAGATATCATTCAATGCTTGAACAGTGAAATATAGATTTTTCTCTTAATTTTGTAGACTTGTCATCAGAGAAAAGAACACTTTTTTCTTTATCACTTTTCCATAAAAAGGGCCTACTGCTTACCTCTCTATGTCTTAAACCCTGGCACCAGAACCAAATCACAAAATTTTAAGAAGCAGCTTTATTGAGACATAATCAACGTACCATGCAGTTCACTCATTTAAAGTGTACAATTCAGTTGCTTTTTCTATATTCAAATAGGTTTTTTTAAATTTCTTTATTGATTAAGGTGTTACATATGTGTCTTTATCCCTCCATTATCCCCCAAAGCCCCCCACTCATGCCCTAACGTCCCTGTTCTCTGTGTCCATTGGTTAGTCGTCATCATAATCACATTGAGGACATTTTCATTTCCCTAAAATGTAGCCCTGTGCCCTTTAGCAACCACCCTCTTCCATCTTCCACTTCCCCACTCTTCCTGGCCCTAGGGAACCACTTCGGTCCTCTCAGTCTCCCTAGATTTGTCTGTTCTGCACATTTCATATCAGTGGAATCACACAATAGGTGCTCCCTGAGGACTGCTATTTTAGGAAGCATAATGTTTCCAAGGTACTGCTGTTTTGTAGATGTATCACTGGTACTTCATTTCTGTTTATTGCTGAACAGCATTTCATTGTATGAAGTGACCACATATTTTTAAATCTCTTCATCATTTGATGAACCTTTGTGTTATTTCCCCTTCTTGGTGTTGCTAAGAATACTGCAATGAACATTCATGTCCATGTTTTTATGTGCACATATGTTTTCATTTTCTTGGGAATATAGTTATAAATGGATTTGCTGGATCACATTTTTAACCTTCCAGGAAACTGCCAGACTGTTTTCCCAGTGGTTGCGCCACTTTGCACTTTCATTGACAGTGTATGAGGGTTCCAGTTTCTCCACATTCTTGCCAACGTGCCACTAACTGTCTTTTGATTGTAGCCATCCCAGTGGGTATGAAGTGGCATCTTAGTGTTAGTTTTGATTTGCAGTTTTCTATTGACTAATGATGTTGACCATCTTTTCACATGCTTAATATCCATTTGTATATTTTCTTTGAATATTGTCTACTCAATTCCTTTGGCCATTTATATTGGATTATCTTTTTTATTGTTTAAAGTTTTACATATGTCTCCTTTCCCCCCAGATCAACCATTCCTACTCCCGGCCACTCCCACCCCCAAGGGTGGGCCTCTACTGCCCCAGTGTCTATTTCCATTGGTTATGCTAATGTGCATGCATGCAAATCCTTTGGTTGATCTATAACCACCCTTCCCTTGCCCTTGTTTCTGGATCTATTTTTGTTCATCAGTTTATGTTGATCATTACATCCCACATGTGAGTGAGATCATGTCATATTTATCTTTCTCCAACTGGCCTATTTTGCTTAGCATAATGCTCTTCAGTTGCATCCATGCTGCTGAAAATGGTAAAAGTTTTTTATTTTTATAGCAGTGTAATTTTCCAATTGTGTAGATGTACCACAATTTTTAATCCATTTATCTGCTGATTGGCACTTAGGCTGTTTCCAAATCTTAGCTATTGTAAATTGTGCAGCTTTGATCATAGGGGTGCATATATCCTTTCTGATTGGTGTTTCTCATTTCTTGAGATATATTCCCAGGAGTGAAAGTGCTGGGGAAAATGGGAGTTCCATTTGTAACTTTTTGAAGCAAAGCCATACTGTTTTCCAAAGTGGCTGCACCAGTTTGCCTTCCCACCAGCAGTTCAGGATGGTCTGTTTAGTCAAGACAGTCTCTTCAGTAAATGGTGCTGGGAAATTTGGTCAGATACATGCAAAAAAAAAAAAAAAAAATAGAATGAAACTAGATTACCAGCTTACAACATACACAAAAACAAACTCAAAATGGTTAAAGGACTTAAATGTAAGATGGGAAACCATTAAAATCTTAGAAGACTCCATAGGTAGCAAAATATCAGACATATGTTGTAGCAATATCTTTACGGATACAGCTCCTAGGGCAGTGACACTAAGGACAAAATAAACACATTGGACTACATCAAAATAAAAAGCTTCTACATTGAAAATAAACCATCAACAAAACAACAAGAAAGCCCACTGCATGGGAGAGCATATTTGCCAATAATATTTCAGATAAGGGTTTAATCTCCAAAATTTACAGGTAATTCACACAACTTAACAAAAGGAAGGTAAACAATCCAGTCAGAAAATGGGCAAAGGACACTTTTAGAAATAGACACTTTTAGAAAGAGGACATACAGAAGGCCAATAGACATATGAAAACATGCTGAAAGTCACTAATAATCTGAGAAATGCAAATCAAAACAATAATGAGGTACCATCTCACACCTGTTAGAAGGGCTATCATCAACAAATCAACATATGACAAGTGCTGGGGAGGATGTGAATTGTCTTTTTATTATTGAATTTGAAGAGTTCTTAATCCTAGAGATACAAACCACTTATTAGATAAAGAATTTTCAAATATCTCTCCCCATTCAGTAGCTCACTTTTTTATTTTCCTGATGCTGTTTTATAAAGCACAGAAGTTTTTTATTTTACTGAAGTTCAATTAATTTTTTTTGTCTTTTACTCTCACGTCTAAAAAATACTCAATTCCAGTCATGAAGATATACATGTATGTTTTCTTTTAAAAGTTTCCTAGTTACAGCTTTTACATTTTGAGTTAATTTTGATATACAGTACGAGGTACAGGTATAATTTTATTTATTTGCATGTGGATACCCAGTTGTCTCAGTACAAATTGTTAAAAAGGCTATTAATAACTGATTTGTTTGGCGCTCTTGACAAAAAGCACTTGGCCATAAAGGTGAGGGTTAATGCTGGAATTCTCCCTTCATTGATGGTTAAGTCATTCCTTATTCCAGTACCAAATCACATTTTATGAGTACTCTTTCCCAGTCATCTTGCATATTAACACTTGTCTTATGTAATAATAAATAAAAACAGTGTAGTGGATTGTTTTTTTGGACTTGTTTTGTATCTTGATAAAGCCTGTGGCCAGCTTATGTTTTGCTGACATTGTAACATGATGGGATAACACCCATTCCTTTTTTTCTACATTCAAACCTTTAACCTCTAACCCAGTGCCTCCCACATCACTTCCATTCCATGAAATCCCAGTAAAAGGATCTGCTGAGTTTGACATTTTCTTCGTTGTGTTTAACTCATACTTCATAGACTCATTGCCTGGAGAGAAGATTAAAATCTGGATTATCACCATTCCTCTTTAGAAATGTCTCAGTTTGAGCCCTAGCTGGTTTGGCTCAGTGGATAGAGCAGGATTTGATTCTGATCAAGGACACATACCTGGGTTTCACCCTTCTCCCTGGCCATTGATGTTTCCTTCCCTGTCTCTTCCACTGTCTCTGAAAAAAATCAATGGAAAACTATCCTTGGGTGAGGATTAAAAAATATTAACAGAAGAAATAAATGCCTCAATATGAAATCTCAAAATTTTAAAGCCAAGTTGTTTTCTGTGGAGAAATATTGTGGTATAAAATACAAGCAAGCTTGAAGTAAGCCAGAGGAGACCTGGTATTTAAATGTTGCCGAAGGACGCTGCTCTGGTTTTTCCACTGAGATTTAAAATTATTTCACAGTATTTTCTGTTTCCTCATCGAGAAAAGGAAAACTTATTCCTAACCATGGAATGCCTCTCTGTGGACATTGCCTGTGCCCTCTGAGTCTTTGCTCTGACCTCTTCATAAGAAATGAGCTATGCTTGCAGCTCTTGTATCAGCCTGCTTCCTCCCTGTGGGCCATCTAAGACCAACAGGCCTCTTTTTACTGCGTACTGTCTTGGTCTCCCTTCAGGAGCTAGCAGGCAGGCTTTCTGCTACTACAATTCTCTTAGAAGATCTGAGTTTCCTATGAATTTTATTGGGGTTCATGGCATTAGAAGAGCTATCTTACAAATTATTTTCAGATAAGCTCTTCACCTGGGGCTTCCTGGAGGTGTTGTAGGATGGTGCCTTTAAAATTCTTACATTCTGAAAATCCTTAACAGAATTTGAGGTACCATATACATGTTTCAGAGGTCTTAAGTACTTTTATATGTCGTGGCTTCATCCTTAGACCATGTTTTTCTGGAACACCCTGGAATTGATGTTATCCCAGAAACCATTTCTTTATTTTAGCATTATATGACAAATGGACATGTGGGAGAAACTATAAATGAAAAATGGATATTTGAAACCCATAAATCTGGGTTCTTTTATATTTAACTAGAGGCCCAATGCACGAAATTCGTGCATAAGGGGAGGTCCCCTCAGCCCAGCCTACAACCTTTCCAATCCGGGACCCCTCTGGAGATGTCCAACACTGATCCCAGGGATAAGACCTAAACTGGCAGTCGGATACCCCTCTCAGAATCCTGGACCGCTGGCTCTTACTCACTCAACTTCCCTCATGCCTGGTTGCCTCTAACTGCCTCCCCTGCAGGCCGGGTCACCCCTAACTGCCCCCACCCTCAGCCAGGTCGCCCCCAACAACACCCTCCCTGCCAGCCTGGTTGCTCCTAACTGTCCCCCACCCCTTCCGGCCTGGTCACTCCCTCCCTGCCAGCCTGGTCACCCTTTACTGTACCCCCTGCTGGCCTGGTCACCGCCAACTTCCCCCTCTACCGGCCTGGTTGCCCCCAATTTTCCCCCTTTGTCAGCCTTGTTGCCCCCAACAGTATGCTCGCTGGCCTGATCACCCACATCTGTCACCCCCCACCAGCCTGGTCACCCTATGAAGCCTGCTCCTTTAGTCATTTGGTCATTCCTCACTAACCTCCCTCCTGGCATTGTCGCCCCACGCAACCTATTTGTTCAGTCATTTGGTTGTGCCTCACTAACACCCCTGCCAGTCTGGTCATAGGCAGCCATCTTATGAGGGCATAAGGGTTAATTTGCCCATTACCTCTTTATTATATAGGATTGTCTTTCTTTAGCTTATCTTTGTCATTCATTTCAATTTCGGCTGCTTCCTAGCGAGAATCCCTGTCATCCTCCTTTAGTGTCACTTTATTCATTTCCCCAGGATCCTTTGCTCTCAGCCTCCTCAGAAGCCCTGAGACCTCCACTCATTGTTTCTTGGAGACCCTCTTGGTGTTCATTTTCATGCTTCACTACATTATGTCAGGTTCCACCCACCTCCTGTCCAAAGGCACTCCAATGAGTGTGTGTTCCTTTTTTAGTGTCAGCACCCTATTTTTCTATCAGTATCTGTGCCAGTTATTTATTGCTGTTTAATAAACCATTTCCACACCTCCTACCTTAAAATTGCATTTACTTAGTTCACAAATATGCAGTAAGGCCACCTCATTTCTTTTCTACTTGCCACCAGTTGGGATGACTTGAAGCTGGGAAGTGGAATCATCTTGATGTTTGTTCACTCTTCGGTTAGACATTTGCAGAAAACTTTGGCTGGGACATTCACTGGGGCAGTCTCAGCTGGACACCTGTATGCGGACTGACCATGTGGCCTGGGGGCTTCTTTCTGCCCAACATGGTGGCTGGGTTCTCAGAGTAAGCTCCCCTAGGGAGAGGGTCAGATGGCACCAGACATAGCAGTCACACAGCAGTCACCATATCCTATTCACCAGAACTCAGCACTGAGGACAGCACCTATTTCAAGGACAAGTGCCAAACAATCTGGAGATGTGCTTCAAAAACTCAGTATCACTCACCTTGTCTTACCAAACAATCATTGTATCTGAAGGGAAGTAGTTCTTCCCAAGTCATTATCACTGACATTCCAGCAAGATTGCTGTTGATGATGATGTTGTTGTTTTTATTTAGCATACTCCTTTATATTGTGGGATATAACAAAGAATTTCAAGATAGCACTATTGACTCAAGCCCACGGCCCCATTTTGTTGATTCTGAAAACTGTAGGGCTTACCTTGCTAAAGTTGTACAGGGAGAGATGCAGTTTCTCAGTAAACCATGGAATCATTTCATCTTGGAATGCAATTCAAATTAGCATCAAAAGTTTGTAGTTCAGTAAAAGACTAATGCTATTAGAATCCAAATATAAAAGATTCATTAATTATTCTCATTTTGAAAGTGCTATTTTCGGAGGTATTTGGTGACTCAGTCCTGAATACCTCAATATGATATCTCTAAAACTTTCTTAAAGATTATGATGTGTTAAGATGGTGGAAGAAGAATGGGCCTTTCTACTAAGAGGCAATGTATAGTCACTTAAGGAGAGACATGAAAAAGTCATAGAAACAAAAAAAGAGTCTAAAATCAAGTGCAGACATTGTGTGGCAAAGACTAGTATGGTAAATATATTTTGGGGATTCCTGGTCATTTTAACTTTGGCCTTGATTCTTAGTAAATCATAGTTCCACATTTTAAGACTACCACAGTGCAGATGACATTTTATTGCAATTGAAATTGTTTCAGAATTTCATGCTGTTAAACTATAAGGAATTTAAATTAAAAAATATCTCATACAGGTGTCCATATCTTCAAAACCAAACTATATTCTTTTATTCATACATACTGATGAGTTTATAGCAGATTCAAAATGTATGCATTGTCCTGAAGAAAATACAACTCAGCAGGAGATAGAATTCCAAGTACTTTGAAAGAAATGTGATGAAATGATGACTAGAGTAGTGTTGGAAACAAGAAGCAATAAGAGTCAGAAGACAAATGGAAATGAGTAGGGCAAGACACTAGGAAGAAGAAAGGCATCTAGAGAGGCTTGGAGAATCTTATCTAGCATACAGATTAGAACAAGTCAGGCAAAGTTTCCAGGTTAATTTATTGACCTTTAATTTGCTTTATTTCATTTTACTGCAAATTACACTTTGGATACAGGCAATGTATGTGTTTCCCCTTCTTCCCTTAACAGCAGCTTGTTCTGTAGATTTCAGGAAGGAAGATGGCATGTTTCTCTTTCAGTGTTTTAGTTTCCATCATCACCATCACTGAGTTGATCTTAGGGAATGATTCTTACTAGAGGGTCATTTTATTTTTAAGATGAGTTGATGAAATACAAGACTACTAGGAAAAAATAAAAGTCAGGATTTAAAAATTATATAATTATTAAGTTATATTGTCCAATTTTAAGAACTTTAATTGATTTATTATTCTTTGAGTTATCAGAATGTGTGAATACTAATAAAAAAAGATTTTTTGCTAAGCAAAATAAGCAAGTCAGAAAAAGACAAATACCATAGAAACTCCTTAATAATGTGTGCAATTTAAGGAACAAGATACATGGATGAACAAAATAGAACCAGAGGCATTCATACATGGAACAGACTGTCAAATGTGAGAGAGGAGTGGGGGAATGGAGAAAGAAAGGGGAAGCGTTTAGCTAAAGAGCACCTATGCATGCACACAGACAACAGTGTGGTGATGGGCATGATTTGGCAGGCCTGGTGGCCCTGTGGAAGGAAGTCTTGTAAGTACAGCCCTCCCAGAGGCAGGGAGAATTACCTGAGAAGCCATCTACATCACTGACAGCCTCCCCCCTTTGGATTACTCCTTAGTTAGGAATCACTACCCCCAACTTCTTAGAAACATCAGTACTTTTAAGAATATTTTAGAACCTATAGCTGAATATAGTAAATCTGCTTTGATAAATTTTCATTGCTAACATGCGATGTAATGGGAAATTTCCTTTACTACTATAGCTACTAAATGAATGCAAGTCTATTAGGGGAAAATAAAATACTAAGCATTTGTTCTTTATAATCTTCACAGTTCTAAGAAGCAGCTAAGAGGAATCAGCACCGAACTTCTCCTTGTTTCAGAAGCAGCAAGACAGACCACTAAGCACTCCTAATAAGAAGCCCTTCCTGGGGACAGCTTTTGTTGAAAATCCTAATAAGTTTTGTACGAAAAAGAAAACTTGCTGATTCCTACTTTGAGAATCTTTTATGAATACAATAAACTTATACTGCCAAAAGGATTAATTTCTCACTTTAAGTGAAAAGTTTTGTTATCTTTTTATGTGAGGGAACATTCTTAATTGCTACTTTACTTACTGCTTTTTATTTCCGTTTTTATAAAATGTCTTGCTGAGCAGTTGTACATTTTCTAAAAGGTTAACCTTAAGAAATATTTGATTTTATAATTTACTAGAGGCCCTGTGCATGAAATTCATGCATGCATGGGTAGGGTCCCTAGGCTTGGCTGGACATCAGGGCTATTGGGCTGCCAGGTGCAAGCCAGGGCCTCCCTTTTCCAGCTGCCACCTGCTGGCCAGGACCTTTCTTTGTTCTATGCCTCCCCCTGGTGGTTAGCCCCCATCATAGCTAGTGATCAAACTCCTGGTCTCCCAGTAGAACTCCCCAGGGGACACTTTGCATATTAGCCTTTTTTATATATAGATTGCTTTATATTTGCATTTTTAAATGAAGTTCCCTTATGTCTGCATATCTTGCCAGCCCTTGAATGACTGATGACTAAGATGACAATGATAGGCTGTAGGGAGCGGTTATAGGGTTAAGCCTTGGCCTGACCTGCTGGCAAAGTAGCAAACAAGTCCCAGCTTGGAGGACATACTCCTCTAAGCATAATTAAGCTTGATCTTGTGACTGCTCCCCAGATCTTTCCTGGGTAGCTAATAGGCTGTGGGAGGTGCAGCAAGTGCTGCCAAAACAAGTGAAACTTTCAAGAACATTGTAAATTACCTTGTTTATCTCTGACTATAAAATAAACCATCAGCTTGCAGTATGGATCTGTTCTGTGGCCTCAGCCAGCCACAGAAGATCCACCTAGACCAGTGATGGCGAACCTATGACACGCGTGTCAGCACTGACACGCGTAGCCAATTCTGATGACACGCGGCCGCAAGCCGAGGATGAAACATTTGCTGCTCCTGAGGATGAAACATTTGCGACTAGAGTCTTGGAGTTAGTTTTTTCCTCAAAGTGACACACTACCCAAGTTACGCTCAGTTTTTTGGTGAAGTTTGACACACCAAGCTCAAAAGATTGCCCATCACTGACCTAGACCCAGCTTATTACCTTTGTCTGTCTTTTCTTCATCCTTTACCGGCCCTCCCTCAGGCTCACCAAACCCTTGGCTGTGCTGGTGCAGCACATTAGGCAGTCTTGATATTGCCTCTATTTTTCTTTGTGCATCAGTTATTAATATATACATCCTTCATCTCATTTATTGAGTTCTTTAGCTCCAGAATTTGTTTGGTTCTTGGTATAGTTTTTATCTCTTTGGTAAAGTGCTCCTTCTGTTCATTAATTTTATTTCTGAGCTCATTGAACTGCCTTTTGAATGTTCTGTATCTCATTGAGTTTTGTCATGACTGCTGTTTTGATTTCCTTCTCATTTATAGAAAAATCGTCTGCTATTTTGAGTTTCTTTCTGAGAAATGTCATTGTCTTCCTGTGTTAGTGTCACCTTGGTGGTCCATGCTGCTTGATGGGTTGTTCCTCTGCTGGTGTATTTGAAGTAGTGAACACTTTTCTTATTTAGGAATATTTTGCTTTCCACATTTAAGCAGGTTGACAATTTGAGGTCTTTCTTTAGTTTTCTAGTACAGTGATCAGCAAACTCATTAGTCAACAGAGCCTAATATCAACAGTACAACGATTAAAATTTGAGAGACAATTTTTTTTTAACTTAAACTATATAGGTAGGTACATTGTCATTAACTTAATTACTATACTCCGAAGCTGGCCTTTGCCAAAAACTGAAGGGGCCAAAGAGCCGCATGTGGCTTGTGAGCCGCGGTTTGCCGGCCACTGTTCTAGTAGATGGTAGTTTTTGTTTTCCAGTACAGGGCAGTTTTTGTTTTCTCTTACCTAGACTAGTTAATCTTGAGGAGGGCAAGGTTATGAGTCAAGGTGTGGGAGGTTTAACCTTGGACATGGGAGTGGATGTGGGGCAACCAGGGTAGTGGATCTTGGTGCTCGATCTGGCTTGTCTGGGTCTCAGGGTACAACAACCATGGCAGGAGGTGGGACCAATTGAGAGGATCCCATTGGTGAGGCCACGGGGCTGCTGCCTCATTTCCTATGACCCCTGGCAGCACTGTGCTGTTGTTTGGGGCATGGAGACTTGGTTCTGTTCCTGCTACTGGTCTGTGGTGGTGAAACTGGAGAGGAACCTGCATTTTGGCGGTGGGTGGGAGTGGGTTAGGAATGCTTCTGAGCTTTTGCCCCTGCCCCTGGTCTGTGTTATGAGGGCTGTACCCTGACTCCTCAATCACTACAGTGTTTGCTGGGGCTGTAGGTTCAGCCTTGCTGCAGTGATGGGTCTGTTCCTAAACTAACCCCTCCTCTCCCCACCCTTCCTTCCTCTCCTACACATTCCAATAAGACCACCTTCCAAAGTCCTGGTGCATGGACCTTTTAGTGTGTGGAGCACAGGAACCTGTGTTGGGTTCTGGATGTCCACAAATTGTAGATTTCAGGGGGAAAACAAAGGGGTGTCTCCCTTGGTCATGATGCTCTCACTCACTAAAATACCCTTTTCAAATCAGTGCACTTTGGCTTAGCGTTTTGATGGTGCTTTTTGGGTTTTATTGCAGAGAAAAACAGTATAGTTCTGTGCTAAATGAGGCTTCAGCCTTGTTTTTCCATTTGGCTTCATTGGAATACATCATAGAAGAGCAAAGCTAAGGATGTTTAGACTGCTCTTTGCCCAAATAAGTTGTAACTGCTTCAAAGTTGTGAAACTGGATGATTGGAAACAAACAAACTAAAAGCAGGTGGGGAAAGAATGTCAAATACTTCCATAAATTGGTAAGCATGATGCAAACCCGAAATATTCTTACTATTTCTCACCAGGAAAATCCGATAATGTCTCATTTTACAAGATGAAGTTGAAAGTTTGGGTAAATACAAAAGGTCTGCAAGATGATTTTTGTAGAAATTCTTTTCATTAATATTTTTGGAGGAAAGTAGTGTGGGGTTTTCCCCCAATATTTCTAGATAAATTGAAAAAAAATAGATTATTTTAAACTTAATGTCGGTTTCAAGATACACATAGTTTCCTTAAGGGGCATTGATCAGCCTAATTATGCTAGACTTAACAAGAGACAGTAAAAAAGCACCCTTCTATCAAGATACAGAGATAGGCCACAGGTGCCTTTTGGAGTTGCTGGGAATTTAATTACTGCTAGTAAGAAAACATAAAGTAGTATTATGAGACGTGGTACAATGCTGTCTAACATGAAAGAATAGGGAGAGTTCTGAGATGGGGCATTACAATACAGCAACTTCTAAAGGTCTTTAAGCTATGATTCTGGAGAGTAAAATGTTAAAAATGCCTTAAAGTTGAATTTGTTTTTCAATCCCCTTTAGTTGCAAGATTTTAACATTTTGGACTCTTCCTACCTTGTTTGTCCAACTTTAAGGACAATAATTATAATAAAGTATGACTCTAATCTGTGCTTTCAGTTTTCTCCATTTTCAGGATATTTAGATGTGTTGCTTCTCTCACCATTACATGAAGGTTAGTCTTGCCCACTTGAGCGGTATAGAGAACTGCATATCTGCTTTGATGATTTTTGCCTTTAGTGTTCACATTCTGGGATGTTTACTCTATATATCAGAAGTAATTCCAGTTCTATGTAATGATATAAAAGAAATAAGTTAAAATTAACTTGAACAGTTATAAAACTTGTTAGATTTCCTTGGTTGTTGTTTTTAATCCTCATCCAAGGATATGTTTTTTTAATTGCTTTTTAGAGAGAGAGGAAGGGAGAGAGGAACATGGATCGGTTGCTTCCAGAGAGTTGATGGACTTCACAACCTAAGTATGTGCCCTGCAGGGAATCATAGCTGCAGCCTTTTTTTTTTTTTTAATATATTTTATTGATTTTTTACAGAGAGGAAGAGAGAAGGATAGAGAGTTAGAAACATCGATGATAGAGAAACATCAATCAGCTGCCTCTTGCACACCCCCTAATGGGGATGTGCCTGCAACCAAGGTACATGCCCTTGACCAGAATCGAACCTGGGACCTTTCAGTCCACAGGCCGAAGCTCTATCCACTGAGCCAAACCGGTTTCGGCAGCTGCAGCCTTTTGATGTACAGGATGATGCTCTAACCAACTGAGCCACCTGGCCTGGGGTAGTTAGGTTTTCTTGCACATAGAAGTTTTTCCTGACAACTGCAAACTTGAAAATTTACTCCAGGCAATTTTACACCAGATGAAATTTCTCTGGTTTCAAAACATTTTATGTTCAATTCTTTTTCAATTCCTGCACTGACAGTTCCTCAATCATTGTTCTTTAAATCTGTGTTTAAATAGGGAGAGTCAATTTTACATTCATTGTTTTTGGACTTTTGGTCCATTTGTGACACTTTTTGAAAATATCAGGATTCTAATGATTTATTTAATTGTGTGTTTTTTTCCATTTCTCAAATGTGTATTCAATAGTTTAGCAACTCTGTATACAAATACATGAAAGCTTAAGCAGTTCATATTCATAAGACTTTAACTTTGTACGTGGCACACAGAACGTTGTGTCTCTACAGTATGTTGTGTCAGATAGCTTCCTGACTAAATACAGGTCTCAACTTTACACCAAGGAAGTGCCTTTCTACTCAATTTTACGTCTGTTCAAGCTATCACAGTGGCTCTGTTAGTTTCTCATAAGGCATAGATGAGTTTATTAAATTTGTAAATTTAAGTTGTTCTATTTTAATTGCTCATGTCCTCCACTTCATTTTGCTCACTTAGATAATTGTCCCAGAGTAATTTTATCTATTGAGGGATACAGATAATTTCTCAACTTCTTCCTATTCTTTTTATCATTCATTTTCTCAGTGCTTAATTTTTTAGCTCCTTGGTCAACAAATTCTCTTCATTTTTTTTTTTTTGCAGCAAAATATGTGTTTTTAACCTTTACAAACTGCTCAGAGTATGTTCTTTGCAAATTAACCTATTCACAGTTGCATAATGGATTGCAAAGCTTTTAATTGACAAATGCACTTGCTTTATTACATTTTACATAGCATTTATTTCATTTTTTAAGAATGTATTTTTATTTATTTTAGAGATGAAGGGAGTCGGGGAGAGAGATAGAAACATCAGTGGTGAGAGAGTATCATGATCCTGCACGTTGTACTCTGGGAATCGAGCCTGCAACCATGTTCCCTGACATGGAATCAACTCTGACCTCCTGATGCACAGGTCAACACTCAACCACTGAGCAACTCCGGCTGTGCTTAGATTTATTTCAATACCTTATAAAATAAGAATGCTATCAGAATTTAAAAGTATCAACAGTTACTGAAACAATATTAAATTTTAAAATATGTATGTGTGTGTGGTTTGTACATATTTATCAAATTGATCTCAAAAAATAATGCAACATTATTTTCCAACCTGCAATCTCAGATATAATTTAGTGGTACATTTCAATAGTGTTCAATGAATAAACATCTACTTGTATTTGTTGTGCTTTTGGTATTGGCTTCAGTATACTTCTTTCTAAAATGTAACTTTTCCCTTTTTAAAGTGGAGCTTGTTTTGGTCAAGGTACGTTATGTATAAAGTCAAAGAGGAAGAAAGCATTTCTGTAAGTGTAGTCATCTTTCTTGTTGGAACTGTGGTGGGGTAGGTGGCAAATGACAGCCCTTTCCCTTTTGAGATTAGAACATAGGAGTCAGGCAGATGGACAAGAACTTGCTTACTAGCACATCACAACAAATTGGAGGATGAGGTTCAGATGTGTAGTCACATTGGTCTTTTGAATACTTATCACTTCTGTGTAGAGATGTAAGCAGAAGAAACAAATGCTTGACCCATGTCCCTGGGCAGGCAGCGTCCTGTAGAGATGCCTACAGACAGGACTTCATGTGACTGTGGTGGGCAGACGCATCTTTTCAAAGAAAAGGTTTGGAACCAGGCAAGTATTCTTAGTTCCTCCTCCCAAATTCACCCATCAGGTAAATCTCCTCTCCTGTCACGAGGAAGGTAGAGAGGGTCTAAGTCGCCTTGGGGACTGGAGGACAGAGAAGGGAAAGTACTCCTGTAATTTCTGATGGGGTTAAATATAATTGAAATTAAGTTCATGTCTTTTGTACATACCAACTAAGGTTGAGAGAGGTTGGACAGAAGTATAGTAGATGGTAAAGAAAAGTCTGCTTTGTATTTTAAATTTTGCTACAAGAAGGAATAAAAATAAATTTTGCCTCAGATATCTGGCAACATGGATAATTGACTTCTTGGTTGACTTGGTAAACCAGGTTTTATTAGGGATTAGTGGATGTTCTTTTAAACAAGGTTTTCCTCAATTTCAGCTTGCTTGGTTTAACTAAAGATTTTCTTCAAGTTTCTTGTCCAGTGCTTAAAAAAAAAAAAATTGTGCTTCATTATTTGAATGTATTGACTGCTACTAATGGGAGTCATGATGTTAATTTCTGTCCCTTGAGTTTTATTCACTACTTTAAAACTTATAATTTAGATAGAAAGTTACCATTTTGTGTCTCATGCTTAAACATTATTGAGCTACATGATAAGGTTTTACATATTCATTTTCTGAGTTACAGGTAAAAAAAATCTATGTATTTTTTCTGAATATGAGGAAGTAGCTGGCATAAAACCTTAGGCTCAATGAGAAGACTTAGAGCCCACTTTTGGCTTACAGCTAATTGGTTCTGTGATCTCAGGCAATTTATAATCATTCTGAGCCTCTGTTGCCTCTTATGTAAAATTAAGGACTTGGACTGAATCAGTGACTTTCATGCCTTCAACATATTTTAAAGATTAGAACTTAAACATTTTTTTTTGCATGAATCTGTATTATATAAAACAGAGGCCTATAGAGCTGCCTAACTAAAGCGGGGAGTGAGCATCTGAAACTACCATCCGATATGTATCTCCAGGGGAAACTTAGCTTCCTGTGGGACACAGTTTGAGAGCTACCAGTTATGAGAAAAATACTTCTAATTATAAATCCTTTCCATTGAAAGGTGCTGTTGCATTGTCTTTATGTGCATATGTTTCTCACTTTTCTATATTTTGATAAAGAGAAAAATATAAGTAAAATTGCAGATATGTTCTCATTATTGTTGGACTCAAGCTCCTTTCACCACCTGAACACCTAGAAATAAACACCACAAAAGTAAGTATGTAGGAAAAGAGCATTTTTTTTTTAAGATAAAGAAAATGTTACATTGGTAGTTTCTTAATTCAAGCTGTGTAAAAATGTGCCTTACGTTATATATATTGTTTATTAATGGTAACATAGAATTGATTCCGTAAAGGCCTCTGTCTTTATCTGGTATTGAGTTATTTATTTTACAAGGCCTATCTAGTAATGTTGTTTTCTCATGTTCCATTTAATCAGACCTGTCTGTCATGTATTGTTGAAGTGTGATGGAGAATAGCATCTGTAAATACTGGAGAACATCTTGGCCAACAAATTTATCTTCACACCTAAAATTTCTAAAGGCCTGGGATATCACATTATCATTATCACCACTGTGTTTTATGTTCAGCATCATATTTTAAACCCTGTATCAGGCAGTTAGTTAAAGGATACCTTTTGCTATCTGCCACTACAGTAACCATCAATGTTTGAATATATTACAATTGTTATAGTGCCATTAGATTTTTCATCTGTAATTTTAGACACTGCTTCATAGATCTTTGTCTAAGGCTTTTCACCTTTTCTATTGATGTGTTGATTTTTTATTTATTTTGTATAAGTAGTCTTCAAGTTTAAGAAAGTTCCAACTCTTAATATAACTAATACAACTCTCTTTCCCTACACCATTTGAAGTACATTGCTAACATGATGCTACTGTCCCTGATTCCTTTAGGGTTTATTTTCTACCAATCAGTTTATTCTACTTGCCTCCCATACCACCTTCACATTCAGAAAATTCACACTAACACATTCAATAATTTCATCCTTGCATTCGTTTAAATTTTTGTCACTTGTCTGTAGTATCTGTTACAGCATAAAGACCCTATTCTGATCAAAGGGTGACATTTAGCTGTAGTGTGTATTTGTCTTCTTCAGCCTGGAATAGGTCCTTAATCTTTCCTTGACTTTCATAATCTTGAATCTTTTGAAGAGTAAATTCCACTAGTGTAGAATGTCCTTCACTGTGGATTTTTTTTTTGATGTTTCCTTAACCTAAGGTTTAGATTATACATTTTTAGCAAGAGCATCACAAATATAGTCCTGTACTCCTCTAATTGCATCCTGTGATATGACCCACAATTTTGATTTGCCATTCTTAGTGATGTTCATGTTGATCAGTGAAGGCAGTGTCTGCTGGGTTTCTCCTCTGTAATGTTTCTGTTCTCACTCTACAACCAATTAGCGTTTTATAGGGAAGTACTTTGGGACTAGGTAAATATCTTGTCAATAAACTTTTGTTTTATTCATTTATCAATATGGATTCATGTTTTTTTATTCAGTGGATTATAGTTTGTTAAAATCATCTCTGAATTAAATTTTATCTTAGAAATACTGTTTTGACCATTTCAGACTTAGAAAAGTTATAAGAGTAGAAAGAATTCCTGCATACCATTCCCCAAATGTTAACATTTTACTATTTGTGCTTTATCCTTCTCACTTCTTCTCTCTTTCTTGATAAATAGAAATGTAGGTGTGTTATACATGTAATATATGAACCATTTGAAACTTCCTGTATGATGCCTCTTTAATCCTAAATAATTTCATGTGCATTTCCGAAGGAAAGGGAAACTTCAGTAACTGTAGTATTATTATCAAAGTTGGAGAATTAAAATTGGTTCATTTTTGTATTTAATCTTAGATCTTATTCAGATTGTTCCTCTTGTCTCAATAATATTCTTTATAGTCAAAGAAAATTCACCATATTAGGTTTTGTCCTGTTTCTTTAGTCTCCTTGAACCTGGGACAGTTCTTTAGGGTCCTTTGCTTTTCGTGACATTAGTTTGAAGAGTTTAGGCCAGTTATTTGTAGACTTGCTGCTTAGGTCTGTATGAAGTTTCCTTAAGTAGCTTCAGGTTATGCCATTTGGGCAGGAGTGTCACACAAGTGATGCTGAGTTCTTCCGGTGCTGCAAATCTGGAGGCACCTGCTCGGCTCCATTACTGCCAGTGTTTATGTTGATCTGCAGTGCTCTGATGCTCTCTTAGGTGCTTGCCAGGTCTCTCCCAGCAAGCCATCCTCTTGATGGCTTTTAAATTTTAATTTTTTGCACTATAATATTGCTGTTTTAGGTTCATTACATGGTGCATAATTTTATCATGAGATGAAGTGCCAATAAAAATTTTAGTTAACACTTTAGGAACACCTTTTTGTCCAGTACAATTAATTTTTCTAGAATATTCTCTTGTTTCAACTAGCCAATTTAAATTTGCCTGAAAACTTGACTACTATTTTACTGTCAAATTTATTACTCTAACAACAATCATATTTTACCCTGTAAATATTAGTGGAAGGGATTATTTGCCTTCTTGAGTAGGTCCTGAGCATTCCTGGTGGTAGGCTGGATTTAGATATCATAAACCCACTTCCCCACACCATGGGTACAAGACAACTCAAACAATTCTTGTTGGAGTGAGAGGGCAGCTGCTGTCAGCCAAGTCTCTGTCGGTCACCTGGGACCTGATCCCGACTAATGTTTTGTTGGAGAGTATTCCTTTGGGACCACACCTGAAGACTATACTAGAGTGAATATTAATCTTAGTATTGGTAGGCCATTAATACATTAAGAAAATTTACTTTCTCTTTTTAAATACACCAAATGCAAGGAGAAAAAAGAATGGGATCTATCAAAATTTGATACCTACCTTTAAATTGCTATGTACCATGAATACAATCCTAACCAAACCCCATCAGACAGACAGAAAATGGTATTGTTAGTGCAAAAAGAATCATAGAGTAACAATGTCAAATGTAACTAGCATGACTTTTGTGGACTCCCTCCATTTAGAGCATTTGGAAGAGAGTACACTTATTTTGTCCTAACACATGCAGCTTCTCCAGCTCTTCAGTGAAGCCTAGCCAGTTTCTGATTAAACAATCCATCACAACGAAGCTTGGATGATAGGTCCTATATTTTGCAGCACAGCAAAATATAGGAACCAAACTCTTTCTGCCCCATTTCCAATTGCAAAATAATTAGGAGAGATCTTGGGATTCTAACTGTATAAAGTAGAACTACTTGAGAGTGTCTCCTTTCAGTGTGAAAGTCTCTCTAGGCCCACCTCATAGAGCAGGATGGTGCAACCAGTTAGTGCTTGCAGGAGTGTGTGCGGTCATTTTTCTCACCCTTCCCATTAGGTGGCAAATGCCTGGAGAAATCATTCTTCTTGAGTGTATATGGCACATGTCATCAGAGCCTAAGCTGATAAAAAAAACAACAGCAAACCACAAAGGACAAAGAACATCTTGGATAAACACATTCAATGACCTTGGAATTTTAATTTTTTAAACACTCAAAAGATAGCTATGGTATGATGCCAACTATACAACATTCAGGAAAAGGCAAAACTATCACTGGTACCAGTGTTTCGGGAGAAGGGATGGATGAATAAGCAGAGCATAGAGGATTTTTAAGGTTGTGAAAAGATTGTATATGATACTGTAATGGGGGATACATGTCATCATACATTTGTCAAAACCCATAGAATATACAACAGCAAGAGTGAAACTTAACATAAACTATGGACTTTTGTTGATATACCTCTCTATTGCAGGATGTAAAAATGAGCGAGGCTGTTTGTGTAGGGGATGTGGAGTTTATGGGAACTCTCTGTACTCTATTGCTGTCAACCTAAAACTCATCTAAAAACTAAGAATTATGAATTTTTCTTTAAAAATAGGTATTTGCTGAAACTGTTATTAACATTTATCAACATAGTCATGGTATTTTCAAGACATATTCACCTTAGAAATTAATATAAAGATCCAAGTATCAGAATATGGGTATTAAGAGACATAGAAGAATTGAACAGACCTTCAAACTACCAAGGGTGAAAGGTAGGCCTAAGAAATGAACCAGAGAGCTGGTATGTGTGCATATAAACATAACCAATGAACACTGACAATAGGGGGAGTGAGGGCATGTGATGGGGACATGAAGAGGAGGGAGAGGTCAATGGGGGGGAAAGGAGACATATGTAATACTTTCAACAACAAAGATTTGAAAAAAAAAGAATATGGGCATTATCCCCACATAAAGTGAAGCATATGGAAAGACATAAATAAAGCCAATAATTTTAATTGTATACTAGGGCAAGAAAATAACTGATAAATATGGTGGAATATCTTGTTTGATAATAATAAGTGGGGATTTAGTGCAATATAAACTGAATCATCCATGTAATTAAAAGAAACTTTTTATTCTAATGTTAAATCAGAAATTATCATGCAGATTTTATCTAAAAAGTATCTTGAAACATTAATTGGATAAAAAGAAAAGTTTATAATTGCCTGATATCCCATTAGTAATTTATGTACAAATACCTATTAAATACTCACCAAGAGTAATAATATTAACCAGCATTGCAAGCAATTATGAAAGATGCAGCTGAAACCAGTGTCACGTTGTATTTCAATATTACTTGCTTTAAAAATAAATCTTTAACTCAACACCAAAAATTCAGTCAGGGCTATAACTGCTGTGCAGAAAATTTTCATGCAGCAGGCCCAAGACTGCTATCCTTTGAAAATCCTGCTAAAATAGCTACCCTTCGTTTGAAGTCTGAAATACTGCATCTGGGGAGGGTTTCCACCTTTCCCTTACTGAGAAGAGTGGCCCTGGTGCCTAAACACTTTGTACAACCAATGGGATTCGTGCTAAACACTTGTTTTCCTTCTGGGAATCTAGAACTTAGGTACAGGCTATGGGGAAGATGCCCATGAGACTAGCATGACATAAAAACCTTGGCACTGAGTCTAACAAGACTGGTAGATGACACTGTTTCACGTGTGTTGTCAGAATTTGACACTGGAGTAACTAAGCACCTCCTGCTAACTCCACAGGGAGAGGACCCTTGGAAGGTTGTGCCTGGTGTCCTCCACCATTTGTCACACACACCTTTTCTCTTTGGGGATTTTACTTTGTTTTTTCCCTGTAATAAATCTCAGGTATGAACACAACTATATTCTGAGTCCTCTAATTTTTTCTAATGAATAAGCAAACCTAGGTGTGGGTTAAGGAACCTCTAACAAAATTGCATTATGTGAAATTGTTATTATTTGGGTTGATATGTTATACACAATTACAATCAGAAGCTGATTTCACAAAATACCTGTCTTTGATTTTGTTTTGGTTTGTGCTGATTTTGGAGATTCCCATAGATCTGTAGCTATTGGAATAAAGGCAGAAAAGGAATAAATGAAACAATGATGTCAGAAAATAAATATGAAACAAGAAACAATCCTATTGACTCAGAATAGAAAATACAGAATCCTAATGATTGACAACAGGTTCTATAGCAAGACCATTCCAATAAAGAAAATGAAAACATCGCACTGACAATTCTCTCCAACTGAACAGGGTTAAATTCCTTTGAACACTAACTATAAAACAACAAAAATTATCCCATATACTAAAATAGTGTTCTAGTGATTACGAAGTTCTTTTTATTTGTTCCTAATTTATTTATTTTTTTAATTTTTATTAAACTAAAATCATAGCTCACCTATTAAAGGCAGTTCTTGACAGGACAAGTCAAAAAGTGAAAAAAAAATTGTGCCAAAAATATAGATATCCATGGATATTCTATCAAACGCAACATGTATGGCCCATCCAGCATGGCTCAGAGATTGAGTGCTGACCTGTGAACCAAAAGTTCAAGGTTGGATTCTCTGTCAGGGCACATTCTTGGCGTGCAGGCTCAATCCCCAGTAGGAGGCAGACAGTAGGTAGCCGACCCATTATTCCCTCTTATCATGGATGTTTCTATCTCTCTCTTCATCTCCCTTCCTCTGAAAACAATAAAAATATATTTTTAAAAACTCAACATGTTTGAAAAAGTACTGGTCTTTCCTCTTGAACTGTTGCTCTTTCCTATTCGCCTGACAAAGTCCTATTCTTCATGTGCAATCTAAATGCCAGTGCACTACCTGGAAACCTATGAGTCACCTCTCCCTGATAACTCCTTACTTGAAATCATCAACACAATCATATGAACTAGACCTCTCTACTCCCTCTGCTTTTATTTTGCTATTGTCAAATGTCCTAGTCAAACATGAGCTCTTAATAGGTGGCTCTCACATGGGGGAGATACCAACATTATTGTTCCTTCTGAAATTATTAAGATTTTGAAAGCAAAACAAATAAAAAAGACCTAGACCTAGAAAAACTCCAACATTTTAAATGGAATAATTGAGCTTCCTGACTCATTTCAGCATGGATGTGTAGACACTTCATAATGGACTGATGCTATTCCAAGGAGACAAGAGTTTGGCGTCTCCCAGTTTCTTTGCATGGTTTCCTTCTACCCATCCTCCACATGAGGGGTCAGCAAAATAGGGCTCACACACCAAATACAAGCTGCCATTGTTTTTGCAAATAAAGTCTCACTGGAACACAGCTGTGCCTATTCATTTGCAGATTCTCTAGGACGGCCATCACTCTACAATGGCAGACTTGAGTACATATGGGAGACCACATGGACTAAAATCAGGCCCTTTACAAGGAAAAGTTTGCTTTCCCTGCTTCATACCACAACCAGAGGGCCCTATAAAATGCAATCTTGTTACTCTTCTGCTCAAAACTCCAATGCATCCCTGGAGTAAGTATTTCTTGCTCCCTACTTCAGTCTTCATTCTTACTGGAGAATGACATCTCTATTTGGACATTTACTATCCTGATCCACAAAGAAGGTGGTATCTCTCCAGTTCCCAAAAGGGAAATGATTATACTAAGCTCATCATAGTACCTAGTTTACCAATAACTGGTTTAGGAATGAGCATGTGATGTAACTCAGGCCTATAAAACTTTAGAGGGAGTCAACTGCAAATCTCTCCTTTTTCTCCCTATTTAAAAGAAACACATAATCCAGTCCAGTGTGGCTCTGTGGATTGAGAGTTGTCCCCTGCACCACGAGGTCATTGGTTCAATTCCTGGTCACGGCACAGTCCCAGGTTGCAGGCTGGATCCCCAACAGGGGCAGCAGAAAGCATCCTATCTACATGATCTTTCTCTCTCATTGATGTTTCTATCTTACTCTCCCTTTCCCTTCCTCTCTCTCTAAAAATAAATAAAAACATATATGTTTTTAAAAATTACAGGAAACACATAGGTCAACATCACTGATCAGGAATATACAAATAAAAGCCATAATGAAATATCAGCTCACTCCTCTCAGAATGGCTGTCACCAAAATATAAATGGAAAACTAGTGTTGGCGAGGATACGGAGAAAAGAGAAAGCCTCGTGCACTGCTCCTGTGATTGTAAATTGGTACAGTCATGGTGGAAATTAGCATGGAGCTATCTCAAAAAAATTGGAAATACAACTGCCATTCTACATCTGGGTGTTCATTGTACTGAAACATAAACATGAATTTGAAAAGTTATCTGCACCCCTAATGATAACTCTAGCATTATTTACTATAGACAGGATATAGGAGTCCTGCCATAGATAAACAGATAAAGAAGATGTGGCATGTATATGTATATGTACAGAAAGAAATATTAATCAGACATAAGTAAGAATGGAGTCTTGCCATTTATGGCAACAATGATAGACCAAGAAGGTGTTATGCTAAGTTAAATCAGATTGAGAAAGTCAAATACCATATTATCTCACTCACATGTGCAATCTAAAACATCAGAAATAGACCCCGTAGCTATGGAGAATAAACTGATGTTTGCCAGAGGGCAGTGAGTTGAGGATTTGGATGAAATGGAAAATATGAATAAGAAATGCAACCTTCCAGTTATAAAATATGTAAGCCACAGGGATCTAGTGCACAGCACAGTGAACATGTCCAAGTTGCAATAACTTAGCACAGTATGACGGTTACTAGGCTTATCATTGTGAACACATCATCAAAAATGTAAAAGTCAAATTACTCTGTCTTATATCTGAATGTAATATAGTGTGTGCCAACTATATTTTAACAAAAAAGGTATAAAAGAAAAAAATCTAGTCCTTTCTGTGGTACTAAAGACTTTCATAAGCCTGCCTTAGCTACATATTCACCTCATTCCCAACCAATCCCATAACCCACATTGGGCCCTATCAAAAGAGTACTACTCATAAATCCCTCAAAGCTCACTTGTACACCTTAGCCCTGGCTCTGCTATTCCTGCTGTCAAACATGCAATCTCTATAAATGTTCCTTCTGTCAAACATCATCTGCCTCTTTACCTGGCAAACTTATTTGTGGTCTGCATTCTTACTTTAAAATACACCCAGCAATGCAGAATGGTACAGCCACTGTGGAGAACAGTATGGAGTTTCCTCAAAAAACTAAAAATGGAACTCCCATTTGATCCAGTGATCCCACTTCTAGGAATATATTCCAAGGAACTAGGAACACCAATTAGAAAGGATATATGCACCCCTATGTTCATAGCAGCACAATTTACCGTAGCTAAGATTTGGAAACAGCCTAAGTGCCCAACAACAGATGAGTGGATTAAAAACCTGTGGTACATCTACACAATGGAATACTACACTGCTGTAAAAAGAAGGAATTCCTACCATTTGCAACAGCATGGGTGGAACTGGAGACCATTATGCTAAGCGAAATAAGCCAGTCAGAGAAAGATAAATATCACATGATCTCACTCATTTATGGAATATAATGAACATAAACTGATGAACAAAAACAGATCCAGAGATAGAGAAACATAGATCAGACCATGAAACCTCAGAGAGAAGGTAGGGGATGGTGGGGGTAAGGGGGAGAGAACAACCAAAGTGCTTATATGTGTGCATATAAACCTAGGCAATGGACACAGACTCCAGGGGGTGAGGGCATGAGTGGGGGGCTGGTGGAGGGTAATGAGGGGATACGGACACATATGTAATACCTTAATAAATAAAGAAAAAACCTACCTTTTCATTTATTTTTTGACAGTTTTCAAAGAATTCATTAGAAACAGGAGGAGAGACAGGCAATATTGGTTCCAAATATTTATGCATTCATTGGGTGATTCTCATATGTGCCCTGACCAGTCATTGAAACCACAAGTTTGGCATATCAGGGACAATGCTTTAAGCAACTGAACCCCCTGGCCCAGGCCTCACCCACATTTTCAAAACTCTAATTGTCTTCATGGACTTAAAGAGGCTGGCACATCCTTCACGCCAGTACAAAGGAATAAACAAGGATAATTATAACCTAGTGTGCTCTGGCACCTAGCAGCACTGAATAAAGTAAGTAAATATTAGAAATGACAATGATACTAATAAGCTCTTAAAGGGGAAGGACTGTGTTGTTAAAATGTTCCCATTCTGCAACATCAGAATAATACTTAGCACCTAAAAGACACCTGGGAGTTAAGTAGCAGACCATGAAGTGGGCAAATGATTGACTTATTTTTGACATTTTCTTTGAAAATTCTGTTAAAAACCCCCCACAGAAACCAACCAGGTACAGCTCTCTCATATTATGCACACCTTCAAGGTCAAAGTGCTATTCCATCCTTGTATTTCCTATAACTTGCAAACCAGCCTGCACAAGTCTTCTGATAAAGGTCAACTAAGTTCAAGTTGTCCTCATACAGTTCCGATTGCACAACGAACTAGGTGCCACATCTGGGTAGCACACTGGCATTTTTGTTATTGTGAAACACCCTTGTACTTTTATTATCATTTCCAAGTCCCAAGTTGGGCTCTTTGAATATTATTATGATTACCTTCAGACCAATGGCAGCAGAGCATCATATTCTAAAGAAATTACAGTGTCCTGACAATTATGAAGTCAACATATTTCATTCTGTTTTTACTTCTGAGCAATGAAGTTGATAATAGTGAGACCTTCTTGATATAATATGTCAAACCTCTTATGCTTCTCAGCAGTCATTGCCTTCCTGACTTCAGTACTATGGGTAGAAATCTTTAAGAGACAATCTCATTGAGATTGTTGCACACTGGCAAAGTGTTGTAGCTCTTATGGTTTGCCATTTGTTTGTGGTACCAGGAAGGTATTGTTGAGTTCCTAGTTTTAGTTACTTTTGTAGTGAGACAAATCACTATGTAATCCCAACTATTCATTTACTAAGTGTAATTCGTTAGACATAACAACTAAAACTAAGATCCATTTTTAGAACAAGTCCAATTTGTTATCTTATGAATATAGTTGAAACATACAACATCCTAAATTAACATATTTTTTTTCTTATTTACATAAGGATATCATATGAGGTACTGGGACTAAATAAATGAACGTCTTTTCAAATAATATTGCCCCAGATTTTAAATTACCTATGATTAACATTTTTAATCATACTGAATGCTATTCTATTAGGAAAGAGATTAAGAAAACATACATGCAACTTACACATTGTAGGTATTTTTTCACTACTCTTGCATTACCAAAACTGTAAAAGAAGTTCATTTACAGTAGGTGCATCAAGAGTAATTCACTATCAGAAGTCTTACCAAGATTGCTATTTTCAGATTTTGGGGATTTCTTTCCTTCTTTATATTTGGAAGTTAGTTGTTGCTTGCTGTGTACAAAAAAAATGATGATAAATAATATGAATATAAAAATATTCTCCAAGTATAGTAAATTCTAAGAATACTTCAGATAATATCAGAGCTAATATTAAAACTTTAATTATACCAAACACTTCAAATTTGTAAGTTCTACAAACTTTATGAAGCATGAAAATGTCTTGAACTCATACATCCTAATTCTATAACCCACAGCCATTAGTTCTCAAACGAGTCATTTTTCTTTGGCTCAAGGTCCTCCGCTACAAAATAAGAATCTTACTACCTTATTGAAGAAGGTTGTTAGGAGGATAGAATGACATAATATAGCAAAATGATATGGTCAGAAAAATAGTGAAGCAAAGAAAAAAAATCTAGTTATGAACTTTATTTGTTGAAACTATTTTCGAATCCCAAATCAACCCCAGTGTGGGCTATTCATGGTTTCTAACATTCAAATGTTGCAGTTTTCAGAAGATGTTATGAATTCTGGTTGTCACATGTCCTCACATGGTGGTCTGTATCTCAGGGCATCTCAGAAGCTATGTAACTGGCAGCTGAGTGTTTGTACAAACACGTCGCCTCCTGCAGTCAGACAGCACCATGCTCTCTGTATTTCTGCAACGAATCACCAGCAGCAGAAAGGAAACTAACAGAAGTCAGGACAACTGTTCCTTCTCTACCTGCTGGCACTGTGAGCCAGCACATCTTTATGAGAATGACACTTGCTCTCCCTCTCCACCCGTACTGGCTTGGAAGATGCAATCCTACTGGTCACTCATGGATACTGATGAGTCATGGTTGGGCCCTTAGCAATTTTAAGGACCAATAACTTACTTTGGATTCAGAGCTTTCTGTAGACTGGCTTCCATGTGAGGCATAATTTAAATTTTGAAACCTGAGGTAAAGTTTCCTTGTTATGGAAAAGAGATCACTTGAGGGGCCAACCTCAATTATGGAACCTCAGGCAAGCTGGTGCTTACTAGTCTGGAAAGGCCTTATGGGACCCTAAACAAAGATGCTCCAAGGGATAGAGTGACCTTGGAGTACAGATCTGGTTACGAAGGAGCAAGGACAATCTGGTCTTCTCCTGCAGCATTATTTGAACCTCTGGCAGCTAAGGATGGTTCCAACTAACACCCACTTCTTCTATCCGAAGCTCTTCCTGTTTCACTGTCCCCAGATTTAATAAATGTACTCTCCAAATAAATTTTAAAAAGAACAAAATATTGTACCTCTGATCGTCTTTTGCACCTCTGCTTACTAATAATTCCACCATTTTCTCATTGTTTGCAAGTTTAGCAAGTGCAAGTGGTGTGAGGTCACTCTGTAAAGCAGCAAAAACAATTTCTAATTTAAGAAATTACATATATCCAAATTGGATATTAAAAATTATGAAAGATACTCTGAACTTACACATATAATATAGAAAATAAATAAAAAGCAGCCCCGCCCTGACCAGTTTTGCTCAATGGATAGAGCGTCGGCCTGCGGACTAAAGGGTCCCAGGTTCGATTCCGGTCAAGGGCATGTACCTTGGTTGCAGGAACATCCCCAGTAGGGGGTGTTCAGGAGGCAGCTGATTGATGTTTCTCTCTCATTGATGTTACTAGCTCTCTATCTCTCTCCCTTCCTCTCTGTAAAAAATCAATTATATATATATATATATATTTTTATTTATTTATTTATTTTTTTAAGTAGCACCTTTTGCCCTGGCTAGTGTTATGCAAAGGCTGGAGTGTCAGTTCTTTGTAGAATAGACATGTAATACATGTGAAGAAATCATGAGACCTCACCAGCTACCTGGCAGGTTTAGAGGAGAACCAGGGAGACAGAGACTGGCAGCTCTGCTACCACCTGAAACCAACAGAACTGACTAAGCTTCAGGTTGTGTAAGACAGAGATGGATTTCACAGAATCGTGATGGAGATGTGAGGCTTAGGGGACATAAAAGGACTACCCTTGGTGTGCATGTGTGTTTCTTACAAAGGCACTAAGTCCAAGAATACTTGACAGTTGTAAACACCTGATTCAAACACACCTGTTTATACTACCTGTCCTGCTGCACCACACAGCAACCATTGGGAGGCTGTCTTTAAAAAAAAACATTTTTTTCAATCCTCACAAGAGGATACTTTTCCCATTGATTTTCAGAGAGAGTGGAAAAGAGAAAGGAGGAGGGGAGAAAGAGAGCAAGAGAATCATCAGTATGAGAGAGAGAAATATCTATTAGTTGCCTCCCGTATGAGTCCTGACTGGGGTAGGTCAAAGCTCTAACCACTGAAAGGCACAGGCCAGGGCCTTGGCCACTCTCTTGATGATCAAGTTTTATCTTCAGCTTGGGCCACAAAAGGACTAGTTACTGTGTAGAGAAGGTAAAAATGTGCTCAGTATTGGCAGAGATTTACATATTCAAGGTTATGTAAAATCACCAGTAACTAACAGCCAGGTATGAAACAGTGCACATGGTGGGCACCCAAGTAACTGCACTGGGCCTGGATATGCTGCCCTTTGCAAATGGGAAAGTAAGAACATTTCTTCAGGAATCCTTTGGTAACTTGTCCACTCCTTCCTGTGACCAAAAATTGGGCTGGAAATTCACATGGGAAAGTAGGCAACGGAAGTATCTGATCTGCAACTGTGACTTGGCCTCTGGCTTTGGCTGGCCAACTAGTCTCTTGACCAGAAAGAACCTAAGAATAAAGGGCATGTTGAAACTGCTGAAACCTGTCCTTCCTAACAGTTATTATCACAGCACTTAAACTGAGCTAGAACCAAAGACCAGTGTTTTACTTTTGAAGGTTTACATAGAAAGGCTTTTAATATATGCTGAAATCAACATTTTCCCAACTAACTGGAAACGAATTGTTTTGGGAGCCATTGTTCTTGCTTTCAAGTATTGGTATGATCTGGATATATCAAATTCAATATTCTGTCAAATCCACAAGGGCATTATAGTCAAGGACTTGTAAGTTGGCAAGGTTTTAGTGAACTTTCTAACCATTTTCCATTAGTTTATTTGCCCCCATAAAGTTTACAGATTAAGAAATGTTTTTAAAGTTTAAATTGTGCAGAGAACTGAACTATGCATAAAATTACATACATTTTGCCCTAGCTAGTTTGGTTTAGTGCAGTGATTCTCAACCTTTCTAATGCTGCAACCCTTCAATATAGTTCCTCATGTTGTGTGACCCCAACCATAAAATTATTTTCGTTGCTATTTTATAACTGTAATTTTGCTACTGTTAATGAATTGTAATGTAAATATCTGTGTTTTCCGATGGTCTTAGGCTCTACAGCAGTGGTTCTCAACCTGTGGGTCCTGACCCACAGGTTGAGAACCACTAGCAGGGTTGCCTAAGACCAATTTTATGGTTGGGGGTCACCACAACATGAGGAACTGTATTAAAGGGTCACGGCATTAGAAAGGTTGAGAACCACTGGTTTAGTGGATAGAATGGCCCAGGGTTCGATTCCAGAGAAGGGCACATACCTTGGTTGTAGGTTCTATCCTAGTCTAGGCATGATAGGGAGAGAGAGAGAGGCAAACAATTGTTGTGTCTCTCTAATATCGATGTTTCTCTCTCTCACTCGCTCTCTCTCCCCCCCTCTCCTTTCCTCCCCCCTTTCCCTCCCTCCCTCTTCCTTCCTACTCTAAAAATCAGTAGTAAAATATCCTTAGGTGAAGATTAACAAAAAAAATTACATATATTTTTCTATTCACATTTGGTATAACAATTCATATTCTTCCTCATTAGTAGGTTTCCATGTGTTATTATTGTAATAGTCTATGTGATACTTTGAAATGTATTTCTCTGGTGGTTATTGGCAAACAATGTACAAGTTCACATGCACAAACAACTATCTATACTAATAAAATTCTAGGTGGTCCTTGTGCCCCTGCACATGATGTCGTCACAAGATGGCCTCCACAACACAAAATGGCTGCCACAACACAAGATGGCCATCTCAAGATGGCCACCACAAGATGGCTGTGTGCACAGCAGCGGTGGGGCCAGTGGCCATTCCAAGCAGTGAGGCCTGGGGGTCCCACAACTCCGCACAGCATGGAGGAGGCCGGTCCTGGCGTCTCTGTCACCTCACACAGAGGAGGTGGGTCCCAGTAGAGGAGGCGGGTCGCAGCAGGGGAGGGCAGTTATGGGTGATTGCGCCAGCAGGGGAGGGCAGTTGGGAGCAATCAGGCCAGCAGAGGAGGGCATCTGAGGGTGATCAGGCCTGCAGGGGAGCAGTTAGGCATCAATCAGGCCAGCAGGGGAGTGGTCAGGGGGTAATTAGACTGGCAGGCAGAAGTGGATAGGGGCAATCAGGCAGGCAGGCAGGCGAGCAGTTAGGAGCCAGCAGTCCCAGATTGAGAGGGGGATGTCTGACTGTGGGATCAGGCCTAAACCGGCAGTCAGACATCCCCCAAAGGGTCTGAGATTGGAGAGGGTGCATGCTGGGCTGAGGTACACACCCCCTCCCATGCACCAATTTTGTGCACCGGGCCTCTAGTCTGTATATATAAAAGGCTAATATGCAAAATGTCCCCTTGGGAGTTTGACCGGGAGAATGGGAGTTTGATTGCTCACTATGATGTGTGCTTATCCACCAGGGGGTCTCGTGGAATGAAGAAAGGTCCTGGTCAGCAGCTGGAAGGCCCTGATCAGCCCTCATCGCAGGCCAGGTCTAAGGACCCTGCCAGTGCAGAATTTCATGTGCTGGGTCTCTAGTCTATATATATAAAAGCCTAAGTGAGTGAACGACTGGTTGACCCATTGCTATGACATGCTCTGACCACCAGGGGGAATATGCACAACACAGGAGCTGCCCCCTGGTGGTTAGTGCACTCGCACAGCAGGAGCACTGCTCAACTGACTGATGGGCAACACCATTTTCCAACCATGTCAATAGCTTGGACAAGTAACCTCTCTAACCATCTAGAGTAAGAAAAGATTTCTTTAGAAGTAGGCACAATATTTTAACAAACACTTTGCAAAAAAATCATGGATAAGCACAGGATAAGATGCTCAGCAAGTAAGTAGATTAACAATGATGGCAAACCTCCTCAATGATATACAACTACACAATTAAAAGTGAACTGCTGATACATACCACAACTTGGGTGAAGCTAAAAATAATTGTCCTCTGTGAAATGAAATAGACATAAAACTGTATATTACATGATTCCACTTATATAGAATTCCAGAATATTGAAACATACAGTGATAAGGGGCAGATCACCGATTGTCTGCAGCCAGGGCCAGATAAAGGGATGGGCTACAAAGGGGCATAAGGAATCCCTATAGGCATGTTGGATGTGGTCTTTTTCTTAATTGTGGTGATAATTCCACAGGTATATTATGGCTCAGGATTCATAGAATCCTATACATTAAGTGGATTATTTGTACAAATTATAACACAAGAATTAAATATAAAAAGGGTTTTGAACATGATTGTGCATTGTGCTACAATTTTAAATAGAAAAAATTAAAACATTCTTAATTTTCAATACTATTTTAAAGTAATCCAGTTGCCTACAATAATTCCACTAAAACCAGAACTTGTTCCTAATGTTCAAAGAAGCATCATCATAACTAAAGTTTATTAGACTGCCAAAATGTCTTGTCCCAAGATATCAGAATGTGTCTCTATGTTTTTAGAATTTGGTTTTGAAAATGTTTAGTATAATTGCATCAATATTCCTTTTTTATTATTAATATTGACCATCTACTGCTCTCCATTCCTTCTATTATAAAGTGCAAATACATGGTTTTTGGTGAATTCATATCTAAGCATTATAATCTGGTGAATAGTAACACAGGGTTGGGAAACATATATACCTGGATGCATAGTCACTCTCTATCACTGACTAGCTATTTTCACCTGGGACAAGTTATTATTCTCACTGTAAAATGCAATACCAAGAATTCTTATTTAAGAGAGATGTTGTGGAGAATTATTGAGACATGTAAATGATGCGCACTAATGGACTTACTACTTTCAATTATTACCAATTACAGCTCTTGTTTACCAATTTCATTTTGTAGATGAGGAAGTTGATATCTAGAAAAGTTAATAGATGGATCCAAGGTAATAGATTATTCAGTTTAAAGCCCATATCACACCTATTTATTCTAAATACAGTTAGTTTACTGTACAACATGTTGACAGACTTTATTGGAATTTACTATTCTGTCAATTTCATTTCTAAAACTAATTAAGATGTATAATCCATGGTTATTTTTCATTCAGATCAAATGTACTCAGCTCCGTTATTTAGAACAATGCCTTAATGTTTTTCTGCAGGCCAGGAATGCACCACTGTTGAGTCTTTTGCAGACTGATATTCTAGACTCTATAAAAACATGAGAAGGTGAAATCTTACCTACCTCCACTGTACACTCAGAAACCCTTTGTGCCCTGTTGTGAACAAGATGTTTCCAGGTAATAATTTGGGAAAATTTACAGGACTCACCCTGTTTGTTTTCTTAAAGTGTCATAGACTTATACTGCATTTGTCCAATATCTGAAAACAATTATTTCATATATTTTTGTTTGCCTTTAGATACTGTTTTTGTGCAAGGAGAGAGGGTTAATCCAGTTCATTATTTTGTTGTGGCTAGAAAGGGAAACTACTGTTTTATTTTTACTCTGATTATTTTTAAATTATTTTACTAGGAAACCATTAGGTACTTTTAGTTGGAAACTTTGTCCCAGGTATGTTAAAATATTTGATAGGGAGAAACCAAGATGTCGGCATAGGTAAACACCTAAACTGCTGCCTCACACAACAATTTCAAAACTACAACTAAAAGACAAAATGGACATCATCCAGAACCACAGGAAGGCTGGCTAAGTGGAAATTCTACAACTAGAAGGAAAGAGAAAAGCACACTGAGGCTCACAGGAGCTGCGGAAGGCAGAGGTATGGAGGCGTGCGTGGAGAGGGCTGGCAACTGAGTACACAACTGGCTTTCTCAATCGGGAGGGAGACAAAAGCTCCCGACTGCTCTGCACTCCAGTTCCATGTGAGACTCTGGGGACCCAGACTCATATTGGGAGAAAATAGACTGTCAGGAAAGAGAAAAGCACACTGAGACTCAGAGGAACTGTGGAAGGCAGAGGTACCTAGGCATGTGCACCAAGAGGGCTGGCAACTGATTATACGACTGGCTTTCTCAATCAGGAGGGAAACAAAAGCTCCTGACTGCTCTGAACTCCAATTCCGGGCAAGACTCTGGGGACCCAGACTCATTCGGGGAGAAACTGGACTGTCTGGCAACAGGCAAAACTCGAGGGAGGCTTTCTCTCAGAGGTGCTTGCAGCGATTACTGTGGGACACTGAGACCCAGGGGTCTCTAAGGGCAGGGCTGACAGGAAGCCATTACTGTCTGCTCCGCCCTGAGACTCTGCCCCATTCAAGCTGAGCACAGAGGCTTTTGCAAGTCTTGCCTCATAAGAAGTTCTCCTAGTGTAGACACAGCTGATCCTCACAGCCAATTGGCCTGGAGGTCAATTCCTCCCAGTGACACCAACAACAATCAAAGCTTAACTACAACAAGACTGTGCACACAGCCCACAAAGGGGTGCACCAAGAGTGTCCACCTCATGTAACTGGGAAGGCTGAGCCACTGGGCCCTATAGGACACCTGGCACACAAAGCCACTCTATCAACTCAGGGGAGCAGCCAAAATGTGGAGCAAAGAAACAGGTCACAAATGAAAGAAATGGAGGAAAGCAAACTACTGGATATAGAGTTCAAAACCATGGTTATAAGGTTTTTCAAGAATTTTCTAGAAAAGGCTGATAAATTTAATGAGACCCTTGAGGTTAGGAAGAGGACCAACTAGAAATTAAGCATATACAGACTGAAATAAAAAATAATATACAGAGATCCAATAGCAGACTAGAGGATTGTAGAATCAAGTCAAAGATATGAAATACAAATAAGCAAAAAAAAACCAACTGGAAAAGCAAGAAGAAAAAAGAATCCAAAAGTATGAAGATAATGTAAGGAGCCTCTGGGACAACTTCAAGCATACCAATATCCGAATTATAGGTGTGCCAGAAGAAGAGAGAGAGCAAGATACTGAAAACCTATTTGAAGAAATAATGACTGAAAACTTCCCCCACCTGGTAAAAGAAATAGACTTACAAGTACAGGAAGCACAGAGAACCCCAAACAAAAGGAATCCAAAGAGGACCACACCAAGACAAATCATAATTAAAATGCCAAGAGCAAAAGACAAAGAGAGAATATTAAAAGCAGCAAGAGAAAAATAGTTAGTTACCTACAAGGGAGCACCCATACGATTGTCAGCTGATTTCTCAACAGAAACTATGCAGGCCAGATAGGAGGGGAAAGAAATATTCTAAGTGATGAACAGCAAGAACCTACAACCAAGATTACTCTACCCAGCAAAGCTATCATTCAGAATTGAAGGTCAGATAAAGAGCTTCACAGATAAGAAAAAGCTAACGGAGTTCATCACCACCAAACCAATATTATATGAAATGCTGAAAGGTATTCTTTAAGAAGAGGAAGAAGAAGAAAAAGGTAAAGATAAAAATTATGAATAACAAATACATATCTATCAACAAGTGAATCTAAAAATCAAGTAAATTAAAAATCTGATGACAGAATAAACTTGTGAATATAATAGAATCAGGGGCATAGAAAGAGAGTGGACTGACAATTTTCGGGGGGAATGGGGTGTGGAGGGTGCGGGAAGAGACTGGACAAAAATCATACACCTATGGATGAGGACAGTGGCGGGGGGGGGGGGGGGGGGGGCGGTAAGGGCAGAGGGTGGGGTGGGAACCGGGTGGAGGGGAGCTATGGTGGGAAAAAAGAGGACCAGATTAATTGTAATAATCTGAACAATAAAGATTTATCTAGAAAATATTTGATGAGAATTTTCCAATACAAGCATTTTATACACTATGGTTTTATCATTCAGTCATGATCAAGAGAATTTTATATATATTCCCTTTGGGCACATTAATTTCAGCTGAGCTTGGACCAACAAGTCTAAATATACTTTACTCCTGAAAACATCTAAGAGTATGAGTTAAATGTTTTTGGCCACTGTAATGCCCAGTGTTCAGAATCCCCAAAAACCCCCCAGGAAGGAGCCAAGACCCGCTGTAACTGCAAGAGAACCTTTATTCGTGCTAGCACGAGCTCTCATCTCCAGCGCTCACCGGGGACAAAGAGAGCTTCTCTCGCCAACACAAAGGCTTTAAGGGGGTCTCAAGCAGTGGGCAGGGAGAGTGTTTATGATTGGTCAGGGGTAGGGTGAGGGGTCCAGTTACACAAAGGCACACTGGGCAGCTTGCTTAAGGTGGACTGAGTCCACCTCTCTACATTCCTATTGGCAGGTTCATGCAATTGTTACATTCTCGCGGTTTTCTAAGAAAAAGGAGTTATATACATAGTTACACAGGGTGGAGGGTACAGTACATTTTGTGCTGTCCTGCTCTGCCCTTTCATTCCCCCCTTGTCTTGGGACACCCGGCTCAATCATGAGGCGGTTTGTATTTTTACTTTATCTTTTACTTCTGGTTAAGGCCTTTAGTACTACAGTCCCCAACAGTACTGTCCACAGTGAATTCCAGTTCTTCTCCTGCAGGTGTCGAGTTTCTTCCTGGCCTGCGTGGAGCCCAGGCTAGGGATCTCACGGGTGAGGCCGCTGGTTGCCAGGATCTAGGCCGTTTCCTGGTGCAGGAGCTGGGAGTGGTGTAGCCAGGTCTGGACGCTGTCTACTTCAACAGCCGTGGGCGTGCTCAGGATAACAGTGTAGCATCCCTTCCAGGTTGGGGTGAGTCCTTGGGCAGTGAACTTCTTTACCTATACCGAGTCCTTGGGCTGGAAGGGTTGTACAGGAACAAGCTTATGGGTGGCTTTCTGGGTATACTGCACAGCCTGTAAGGACTTGAGTAAGGGAATGGTTATGAATTCCAGCTTTCAGTTTCTTCCTGTCCCTGGAAAGGAAGCGGCAGGGGGAGGTCTATCATATATGATCTCTAAAAGGGGGAAACCCCTACCGGTAGGGGGTACACCTGGCCCATAAGAGGGTGAAGGGTAGGAGGTTGGTCCAGTTTTCACCGGTTTCTAGGGTAAATTCAGTTAAATTCTTTTTTTGAGTCTCGCGCATGGCTGTCCTAAGGCTTGAGCTATATTTTGAGATATCTTGGCTACAAAAGGCGGGGCTGTTATCTGATCCTATGACTACTGGCAGCCTGAATCTAGGTATAATCTCCTGGAGTAATCTCTTGACAATTATAGAGGCAGTTTCTGTCCTAGTGGGGTATGCTTCAACCCAACCCGAGAAGGTGTCTATGAGAGCTAGCAGATACTTGTACTCTGATGCTGGTGGCCTAATTTCTGTGAAATTTACCTCCTAATGCTCTCCTGGGGAATTTCTCTGGGGCCTGAATTTTTAGGGGGACCTTCTTACCTTGCTTAGTATTTATCTGTGCACAAACTGTACTTCTAGTGACTATGCTTTTAATTATTTTATCTAAGAGTACCTGCCTTGCAGAACTTCAGAAGTCTTGGTGACGCCAAGTGGGTAGCCTGGTATAACTGGGTAACTAACGTCCAACCTATAGCCTCTGGGACCAACAGTCTGTCATCTGGTAGGGTACACCAACCATCCGGTTCTTTAATGGCTTGCTTCTGTTCTGCCAATTCTTCCTCTTGTTTGGTGTAGGAGGGGGTCTGCATAGGTCCAGGTACGGCAGGGTTACTAAAACTTGTAAAGGCCCCACTGGTTTTTGGGCGGCTTCCTTGGCAGTTTGGTCTGCGGCTCTATTTCCTCTGGCTTCAATTGTCTTCCCTTTCTGATGTCCTTTGCAGTGCACTATTGCAACTGCCCTTGGGAGCCAGATGACCTTTAATGTGGCTAAAATGTTCTCCTTATTTTTAATTTCCTTTTTTTACTGCAGTTGGTAACTCTCTTTTCTGGTGGATGGCACTGTGTTCCTATTGGAGGGCCTGGATTAAGGCCAAAAGCTTGACCTTTTGTGCTATGGTTTCCCTATTTAGGGACTGCGCCCAAATGGTGCGGTTCAGGGTGACTACTGCTGCCCCTGCACATCGGATGCCATCCTGAACATAACTGCTCCCAACCGTGAACAGTACCTTGTCTGGTGATGATGATGGGGCATCTTTCAGGTCTGGACGAGCCATTTGTACTGCGTCTGTTACCTCTGTGCAGTCATGAATGGGTTCCTCTGGCTCATCATCTGGAAGCTCTGGAAGCAGGCTGGCAGGGTTGATGGCCAGTGTCTTATGGAACCGGATGCAGGGCTGGTCCAGGAGAAGAGCTTGGCACTGGGTGATCCTGGTGTTTGACATCTATCTCTCCAGGGTACCTCGAAGGAGGGCCTCCACACCATGGGGTATTATTAGGGCTAGTTCCTGGCCCAGAGTTTGCTTATCTGCCTTCTTTACCAGCGATGCTGTGGTGGCTACTGCTCAGAGGCATGCTGGCCACCCTGCTGCCACGGGGTCTAGTCTCTTAGACAGACAGGCTATAGGTCTCTTCCAGGGACCTAGAGTCTGAGTGAGAACCCCTTTGGCAATGCCTCTTACCTCATTTACGTGGAGGTGGAAGGGCTTCATGACGTCTGGCAAGACTAGGGCAGGTGCTGAGATGAGAGCTTTCTTTAGCTCCTCAAAGGCCCATTGTCTACTTCGGTCTAGTTCAGTGGCTGCGTTCCCCCAGTACTTGAGTCTAGAGGTTTAGCAATCTCTATGAGCCCCGGTATCCATAGGTTGTAGTATCCAACTGCCCCTAATAATTCCCGCTTTATCTCCCTCAAAGGATATGATGGCAGTCCAAATAGTTTCTGTAGGAGGTCACATCTACATAGGGGGTACGGGCATTCTGGCATGACCAGAAATGAATGAGTTACCGTGTTCTTTCCGAGGTCCATAGTCCTTTTTGATGTCTAAGGAAAACAGGCAATTTGTCCGGTGGCTTCCTGGACTGCTGTCTTCTTAGAGGTTACGGGTCCCATCGGCCCTGTCAAGACTGAATAGGCTGTTTCAGTGTCCACCAGGAAACTAACAGGTTTGCCCCCCGCTTGTAAGGTTACCCTGGAGGCTTAATAGAAAGGAACCCCGGTCCTGTCAGTCCTTTTCTTCTAAGTTAAAGACCCTTAGAGTCTGAGTCTCCCCTTTCTGCTTCTCTAGTTAACCTGCCAGGACATTTTCTCTTCCTGTGCCTCTGCTTCTTACAATAGGCATACTAATTCCTTCCTATTTGCTGCTGGCTTTTTCTTCTTTCTGATATTTCTCTGTTCTTCTTCTTACTAATTATAAACTTTTATAAATTTTATAATTTTAAATTAGTCTCTAAACTTTTTTTTATGTCTTTCAAAAATGTATAATCATGCCTCAAATCTTTTATTACTTTAAAATATTTAGAAAAGGCAGAGGGAGAAGGGAGCAGGCTCAGCCGCTTGAATTTCAAACTGTTATATTTTTCCTATAGGTAAGAATCTCAGATTCTGATAAGCCTGGAATGGGGAATTTCTAGCTGCCGCCTTTAAGCCCCCTAACAGAACACGGTGAAAAGTGTCTAAGGAGTTGCCGAGGGTTCTTGGGTCTCATTGGGGCGGAGGGGGTCACAAGGGAATTTCCCTCCTTGTTGCTGCCTCTAGCCACTTAAAACAATCCCTGGAGGGGAGGGACACCGGGTGGGCGGAGGCAGGGAGCGCGGCGCGGGTCCCACCGAGGCGTTTTCATCTGGCAGCCCACTCTCTGTTCCCACTGGGAAAAGTGCTTGCCTCCTGCTAACGAAGGTGGTGTGGGGGAACCGGTGACCCCTACACTGTAATCAGACTCCCTGACCTTTCTGAAAAGCCACTCTGCTTGAGTGTGTTTCTATTAAAAATTACTGATTTCAAAATTATAACTTAAGAGTTGCCACACACACACAAGGACCAAGTGGCCTATAAAATATTTTCCTTTTCTTTTAAAGGTTTTACAATGTACAATAATCATATCAAACTTAATGGCCAATTAAGACAAACACTTCTGAGAACGTTCCTCCACCACTGATTAAGACTGGGTGGTTGCAGGTGTCAGAAATAAGATTCATTTAGGTTTTGAGCTTGCTGGGCAGACTTGGTGACTTTGCCAGCTCCAGCTTCCTTCTTATAGTTAATTTTAGAATGTGGTCCCTGCTTTAAATCTCTTTGGATTTCAATTGTTTTAACTTTATATCTTTAAATTAATAAATATAGACAGAAATGTTGTTAGGCAGGCCGATTCTCCCTCTGACAGAGAGAAAACACCCCTGGGAAAAAAGAATCCCAGTGGCCACTCGGGGGGATTGCTACCTGTCAGAGCACTCAGCCTTAAACAAATTAAATGTGTTGTTGTTTTTTCTTCTATATATGAACAAATAATTATAACCAGGCAGACAACAAAATATCAAACAAACATCTGTCCTTGTATCATTTCAGTAAATAAGTATTCTTATATTCTTGGGATCTAAGCAGATAACAGGAACACTGCCTCTAAGTCCCCTGATGGGGGCCTCCCTTTCTTATCGTCGCTTTTTCTGGCTTCTGCCATAGGCCAGTGGGCGGGACCAGTGTGTTGAAGGAAAAATCATCCTGCAGTCCGGCTCGGGGAGGGACAGGTTACACATGGAGCGTTGTTTCAGGAGAGGCAAAATCTTGATAAAAGTTCCGTAATTCAATCACACAGTCAAAGGTTAAACTAGAAGGGAAGAACCACTCAATGTCCTCTAAGAGGATTTTAACAAACTGACAAAACCTTGACAAATCAAAATTCAATAAATAATATATACATATAGGGCCCAATTATGACAGAAAATATAAGACAAAAAGACAAAACAAACAGTCCTGATACCAACATGACAAAACACAAAACAAACACCTGTTGAGAGGGAGGGCCTCCAGCCCCTTCCGGGGGTCCCTCTCTCCTCTCGCAGGAGGGAGAGCCTCCAGCCCCTTCCGGGGGGTCCCTCTCTCCGCTCGCAGGAGGGAGAGCCTCCAGCCCCTTCCGGGGGGTCCCTCTCTCCTCTCGCAGGAGAAGATTTCTTGTGAGCTTAAAGCCTGGATGGCCTCCTGAAAGAAAAGATTTTTAATCCAGTTACAGATGCTATTAGAATCAGGATGAGAGAGGAAGGGAAAGTCCAGGTTATGTCCTCTCTGAGGATCCTAATAACTGAAAACAGTAAGTTAAACAAACGGTTAACGGGGTCTATAAAGAGTTAATAGTAACTTCAGCCTTAGTTCCACGTTGGACTATGATGTCACAGGCCTGTAAATCTTTCCGCCCTGTGAAGTTGTTAGCTGGGAGTCTCCGAGCACCAAAAGAGATAAGGAAGCTGTAAATAAAAGTTCCTTTGTTCTTTGAAATGTTATAAATGGATACTTTTAAATCAACCTTAGAACTTTAAAATTCAATTTAATACAGTAAATTCACAAATCAGAGCAAACTGAAACCTTCATTTATACAAACAGAGGAATTTTTATCATCTAAGTGGGCTGATTCCCTCTCTGACGGAGAACAAAGGACTCTGAGAAAAAGGTGTCTCAGCAGCTGCTAAAGACCTTTGTATTCCGCCACAGCAGGTCCGCCCTATCTTTAAATAAATTAAACAGCAGAAAGAGATAACAAATATTTTCACATTTATATTTATATACCAAACAGTCCGAGTTTTTGATTCCTACTAGATATTTACCAGAGTTTAAACAGACACCTGATTAATTTGCCTGAGGAAGCTCTATGGCCTTCGGGGGGGGGGGGGGAGATTAAGCTCCCCTTTCCACCCACTTGGAGTGGACTGAGTCTGTCCAGCAGGTTCATGCAATTGTTACATTCTCGAGGTTTTCTAAGAAAAAGGAGTTATATACATAGTTACACAGGGTGGAGGGTACAGTACATTTTGTGCTGTCCTGCTCTGCCCTTTCAGCCACATCAGAAGTGCCATTTAGGTTAGTAATATTTTGATGTTCTAAGCTGGTTCATCATATTCAGGAACAATTATATTTTGTGTTTTCAAATTTCCCTTTGCTAATATGTGCCAGGCTCTGATATAATTAACTTTTTATAATAATTTACATCTGATCATCTTTTGTAGATGATTACACAAAGGATTCCCAATTTCACAAGTTTCACTTTTCTTGAAAGTTCAAAATATGGCTATTTGTTTTAAATTACATATTCCTTTTCTGAATATTATTTCTAATTTGTTGCATCCTACTTCAAACACTAAATAAACTAGTTACTCTCCAGTGTATTTCTCTTATGTTTGTTTTTTTTTTTTTAATTGTAAAATAGGGGGAAAGAAAGTAGCTGCACTTTCCAGCTGTGACAAAGTCAATAAATGAGACAAGCAACATCAGTAATAAGACAATTTACCTTGTTCAAAAATGATTATCTCTACTTAATATAAAATCTGTAGCATGTATAGAGCCTAGCGGCTTGTATGGCTAATGTGAGTACTTACTGGGAAATCAGGTTGTCACTCCATCAGCTACATTATATTGACAAGGACACATTAAGATTCCTGTGGAACATTTAAGAGCTTTCCTTTTGAGTTCACTGCTAGGAAATGATCTCATTTCATTCACTTGGTCACTGATATCAAGGGCTTATAATAGAGAATTAGTGGAGAAAGGTGATTACAAAGGAATTTCCAGATGAACTTGTATGATGTATGATATTACAAGAGACTGAATAAGCTCTCTTCTGTTAAACCAAACACAAGAAATGTTCAAAATGATAAGCAGTGCCACTACTCTCTCTCCCTCTCTCTCTCTCTCTCTCTCTCTCATATATATATATGGTCTTGGATAATATAAAAAGTTATTTTATAGTTCTGGAAAAACACTGAAGTCTCAAGGCCTTCAAGGCCCTCCAGAGTTTCTTACTATATTAATAGTGTGTTGAAAGTAAATTCTAATAAGAAAATTGGCTTTTAACAACATACTACAACAAACCTGCACAGCGTTGCTACCTGCTAGTTCAGTTCATTTTATCCCTCCTAATAACTGATTTATTTAAAAACTCGTACCCAAGTCCAACTGTATAGAGGATTTAATTTTTGTTAGCATTTTGTAAAATGATGGGAGTTACTCCTGGCAGAAATCTATTTCCACATAATGGTTACACTGGGTCTTTTGTGATTGGAAACAATAGTAGCCTTCATTACATGATCTTTATAGATATTTCTGTTTTGTTTGCAATGTAATCTATAGAATTAACTTTTATGCACTTGTGTACTTAGTAGTTCATTATTTAAGTAACCTCATTCATACAAAGCATCGCCCAGGGCTCACACCAGAGGGCGGAGGCCTCGCCCCGCCCCCTCCGCCTAGTCCTAGCCCCGCCCCCTCCACCGTGGCCCCGCCCTCCGCCCTGGCCCGCCCTTCTGAGGCGGGTTGAGTCCGTTACTCTCTGGGCTGGAGGTTGGGGCTGGGACCCGCTTTCAGCACCCAGGGCACCAGTCCATCCTGTGCAGCGGCCTGCTGCTGTCCGTCTCCTGGCCTCCCCGCCCGGGGCTGCAGGGGCCACAGCGAGCCCGCCTCCCGCGGCCCCCGCACCCCAGAGCAGGTAACGGGGCGCCTGGGCTGCAGTGCGATGGGAGCACCCCCCCGCGCGGTGCGAGCGGTGGGATCTGCTCCCCCAGATGCTCGGGCGCCTGAGGGGAGTCACCGGGGCCACCCGCCGGCCTCCTCGAGGCGCCTTCCAGGTGAAGCCCGCGGAGCGGCAGCGGGGTTCCCTGGCGGGGAGGTGGGGCGCGGCCGGGCGGGGCCCTCAGCGGCTGCAGCGGGCACCCCTTGGGGACTTCGCAGGGCCCCTGGCGAGGCGGCTGGGCCCAAGGGAGGCTGGGGGGGGGGGGCGGGGGGGATGCAGGTGGAGGGAAAACCTTGGAGTTGAGTCCAAGTCACTAATAGTGGCTTTAAGCTACTCACGTTTTAAAAACGCCTTTTTTAAATTGAGAAAGGTGTCTCTTCTGGGGAAGTCGTAATCACACATTTTTGGGATACAGGCGCTTTGCAGTGAGATTTACACATTAACATTGCTTCCTTTAAAATTAAAAGCAGCCTGTAACTGAGGTTGATTGAGGGCTTTTTCTCAAATGACAAGTTGATGAAAGCAGGTGACTCGCCTTTGTCTGCCCTGAAGTGGGGGGCAATGGTGGGGGCGTGTTGTGGGAGGTGGGGTGGGTGCTGAAGGAAGGAATGCCTATGCAGGTGTGTGCGGGTTATGGGGTGGGACCTCGTTTCTGTCATTCTCTTGGGCGAGAGTAAAATGACTCTTGTTTCTTTCTCTAATTTTATACACAGCTTTCAAACTTGTTTTAAAGGGGCCTCTTTGGAAACCATCTCTGGGTCTTAGGGATGCACCTGCTGCTCATGCAGTAACCCCTTGCAGACAAGTCCTAGGCAATTAGCTATGATTTGATTCACTTATAAAGAAGCACTTTGAGTAGCTGTTACCTTTTCTCTGACGTGTTTAACGTAACCTTTTTCATTCTCCCTTTGTTCACCAGAGAAATGGGGCAGGTCACCAAGTGTCAGCAGTAAAGGCCCCGTGAGGACTGTGGGGGCGGTGTCCCCTTCCAGGTGCACTCTCTTCTACAAACCAGTATCTCCATTTAGGCCTCTTATTGTTTTGGGTTTTTTTTTTCTGTTGTCTTTTCATCTTTGTTGAAAGTATTACATAGGTCCGCCTTTTCCCCCATTAACCTCTTCCAGCCGGCTCCCATCCCCAGGAGGTTGAACCCCATAACCTTGGCTTATTAGGACGATGCTCCAACCAACTGAGCTTCCTGGCCAGGGCAATGCCTGGTTGATTTTCTTTCTGCCTGAGAGCCCACCTCTTGCTGGCAGTCCACTGAAAAGTTGCACCCCATCCCATTACTCCCTGTCACATTCACTCATTTAATATCTGTAGTAGAATCTATCACTCTTTTATCTTAGCTTTATTTGTTTACCTTTTACTGTTACCTTGGCTAGAATGTAAACTCTACAGGCAAGTATCTGATCTTGGCTACTGTGCTCCCAACACAGAACCTGGTGTAGAGGGACTTAATACATACTGGTTCAATGAAGGAATGTATGAGGTGGGGAACAGCCTCCAGTGCTCCCCCCAAATCAGGTGTGCAGACTTGAGTGGATGCTGTTTGTTAGATAGGACACAGCTCTCAAATGCTATTTTGACTAAAAGCTGTTCTTGCTAAATGTTCAAATGTAGCACAGTATTTTGTAGACCAGCTGTAAACAGGATGAGCTTGACAGGAACTCAACCCATAAATGCAGCCAACTGAAGTGTAATGGACTAAATAGTGCAGAGAAGCAAGGGTCAGCCTCCCTTCTGAGAGACAGAACATTGGATATGAATGCCCTGTCCCCTTTACTTGCTGCAAGAAAAAGAAAACTGCTTTGGGACAGACAGCCACATCTTGTTCTTGAATAGAGCAGCCCAAGCTAGAGCACCCCAACTGGTGAACGCCTTGAGTTTGGTAAAAAGTTCATGGTCCACTATTTGGTGTTTTTTTGTTTTGTTTTTTTTTTTGTGGGGGGAGGATGTTAATCCTCATCTGAGGATATTTTTTCCCATTGATTTTTAGAGAGAGTGAATGGGAGAAAGAGGTGGGGAGCGGGGGAGAGAGAGAGAGAGAGGGAGAAACATCAATGATGAGAGAGAATCATTGATTGGCTGCCTCCTCCCATCCCAGAGTGGGGACTGAGCCTGCAACCTGGATAGTGCCCTGACCTGGAATTGAACCATGACCTTCTAATTCATAGGTGGATGCTCAACCACTGAACCACACTGACAGGGCTAACTAGGTAGCTTTTAAAAATAATTTTCCCCATGTACTCTAGAGGAATCATTCTGGGGAGTAGAGTACAGCAATTGTTTTTTTTTTTTTTATTTAATAAATCTTTATTATTCATATTATTATGATTGTTTCTCCTTCCCCCCCCCCAATAGCTCCCCTCCACCTGGTTCCCACCCCACCCTCTACACTTACCTCCCCCTCACTGTCCTCATCTATAGGTGTACCAATTTTGTCCAGTCTCTTCCCACACCCCCACAACCCTTCCCCCCTGAGAATTATCAATCCATGCCCATTCTATGCCCCTGATTCTATTATATTCACCAGTTTATTCTGTTCATCAGATTTTTAATTCACTTGATTTTTAGATTCACTTATTGATAGATATGTATTTGTTGTTCATAGTTTTTATCTTTATTTTTTCTTCTTCTTCCTCTTCTTAAAGAATACCTTTCAGCATTTCATATAATATTGGTTTGGTGGTGATGAACTCCTTTAGCTTTTTCTGGTCTGTGAAGCTCTTTACCTGCCCTTCAATTCTGAATGATAGCTTTGCTGGGTAAAGTAATCTTGGTTGTAGGTTCTTGCTGTTCATCACTTAGAATATTTCTTGCCACTCCTGTCTGGCCTGCATAGTTTCTGTTGAGAAATCAGCTGACAATCGTATGGGTGCTCCCTTGTAGGTAATTAACTGTTTTTCTCTTGCTGCTTTTAATATTCTCTCTTTGTCTTTTGCTCTTGGCATTTTGATTATGATGAGTCTTGGTGTGGTCCTCCTTAGATTCTTTTTGTTTGGGATTCTGTGCGCTTCCTGGACTTGTAAATCTATTTCTTTCACTAGTTAGGGGAAGTTTTCAGTCATTATTTCTTCAAATAGGTTTTCAATATCTTGCTCTCTCTTTTCTTCTGGCACCCCCATAATTTTTATGTTGGTATGCTTGAAGTTGTCCCAGAGGCTTCTTACACTATCTTCTAATTTTTGGATTCTTTTTTCTTTTTGCTTTCCTGGTTGAATGTATTTTGCTTCTTTGTATTTCAAATCTTTGACTTGATTCTTGCATTCCTCTAGTCTGCTGTTGAGTCTCTGTATAATATTTTTTATTTCAGTCAGTGTATGTTTAATTTCTAGTTGGTCCTTTTTCAAATCCTCAAGGGTCTCATTAAATTTATCATCTTTTTCTAGGAAATTCTTGAAAAATCTTATAACCATGGTTTTGAACTCTATATCCAGTCATTTGTTTTCCTCCATTTTTTTCGTTTGTGATCTGTTTCTTTGTCTTGGCATTTTTGCTGTTAGGGTGGCTTTGTGTGCTAGGTGTTCTATAGGGCCCAGTGGGTTGGTCTCCCAGTTCCCTGAGGTGGACACTCCTGGTGCACCCCTTTGTGGACTGTGTGTACAGCCTTGTTGTAGTTAAGTCTTGATTGTTGTCGGTGTCACTGGGAGGAATTGACCTCCAGGCCAATTGGCTGTGAGGACCAGCTGTGTCTATAATGGAAGAACTGCTGCGCTGGAGACACACTTATGGGCTTCAGTGGGGCTTTGGTGCTCAGTGAGTCTGCCTCTTGAATGTGTCACTTATGGATGTGATTAGTTGAAATCTGGTGTTGTCTCACACTGACCACTAGATACATTAGCTTCTGGATCTCCAATGGGGTACAGGTCAGCTACAGTCTGAGGCCATCCAGCAGGAGCTACAGCGAGAACTACAGTTTTCTCCTTTTTGCTTGGGTTTGGAGGTTTTGGAGCTGTCTGACCAGAGCGGCAGTTTGTTAGGTTAAGCTGAGATAGAGCAGGCCATTTATATGCAAAAGCCGCTGTGTGGAGCTTGGGTGGGTTTGTAGATTGTGCGGGGTAGGGTCTCAGGGAGTCACTAGGCTAGGGCGTGGCAAACAGCAATGGCTGCCAGTCAGCCATCTCTGCGTTTTTGCATTTCCAAGTCCCCGCGTCCCGTGCCCCAGTGCAGTAAACAATGATTTCTGGGTGCACCTCTGCAAAGAAGCCGCCCTCACTTTCCAACCCGATGGCAGACAGTCCAGCTTCTCCCCATAGGAGTTTGGGTCCTCGGCGTCTCCATAGAAACTGGAGTTCAGTGTAATTGGGAACTTGTCTCCCTTTTGGTTGAAAAAAGCAGTGCGCCCAGTCGCCCGCTGCCAGCCCGATTCGCGCACCTCTGTACCTCAGCTTTTCAGCGCTTGTCCACGCCTCAATGCTCTTTTCTCTTTCCTTCTAGTTGTAGAACTTCCACTCAGCCAGCTTTCCCGTGGTTCTGGGTGATAGACTTTTTGTCTTTTAGTTGTAGTTTTGAAATTGTTGTGTGAGGCAGCAATTTAGGTGTTTACCTATGCCGCCATCTTGGTTTCTTCATCCAGCAATTGTATTTTTAAAAACTCCTCTTGTGCCCTAGCTGGTTTTGCTTTGTAGATAGAGTGTTGGCCTGCAGACTGAGGGGCTCTGAGTTCAGTTCTAGTCAAGGTTATGAACCTTGGTTGCAGGCTCGATCGCTGGCCCTGGTTGGTTGCATGGTGATGGCAACCAATAGATTTGTCTTTCTCACATATATGTTTCTCTCTGTGTGTCTCTCCCCTTCCCTTCCATTCTCTCTAAAAATCAGTGGAAAAATATCCTTGGGTGAGGATTAACCAAAAACAACATAATAATAAAAACCTCCTCTACTGATATCCACAGTTGAAATCACGCATCAAAGATATTCACATTTTTCCAATAGAGCCTAAAATTTTTCTCCTTAGTCTTGTGCCTTAGATTAAATTCTAAGTATCTCAGTTTTCATTTCTACTGTGAATGAATTATTTTTGTTATATTTTCCCTCTACCCAGTAGAGAGGAATCCTATTGATATATGTGCCCATACATATAGCTGTAAATTAATCAGCTAATTTTTCTATATTTAATTTTTTGGTCATGTTGAACTCTTACTGTATTTTAATGGCTAATTTTTCTTTTGGATATTTTATGAAGATGATTATTTGATTTTATTTATTTTTTGTAAGAGAACATTTATTGCATAAATTACAGAGTTGAAAAAGTTATTCCCAGGAGAAATCTGTTTAGGAAACAAGTTATGGAGGTAAAGGAAGGGCCCTTGGAGCTTGGGTGGGAGGAAGCTAATGGTAAAGTACCTGGGAGTGGGAAGGGGAAGGGGCAAGGGAGGAGGAGGGGGAAGAGAAAGGCACAGGCAGGGGTGTGCTCCAGGTTGGGAGAGGGCACTGAGTTCTCCATTCTAAGGTTTTAAGGGTGGAGATTTTAGAGGAGGTCCCAGGAGAAGATCTCAATAGAATACTCAGTAGCTTTCCAGTGTGTCCTTTCAGGGTTGTGGTCTCCACTGATTGGCTGGCTGGCACTAGGGCAGGGGGTCCTGACATCAGCTGCAGCTGTTTTTGCTGGGCCTGGAGCTGAAATACAACTGAGGCCTAGATGTCATCTATATGGAGGAAAGGTCAGGGGTCCAAACCTCGTGAGCACCACTATGCTGGGAGGAGGGGGGTGGGATAGTCACCCCTAGGGGCAAGGTCCTACCCTACAATTGAGTGTCCATTGCTAAGCACCTGGGGCTTTCCATCCCTGTGACCTTGTGTACCTGGCCCATTGTCCTTGCTCTACTCATGTCTGTCTAACTGCCTACAACAACACCCCCTCAAGAATCTTGGCTCTGAAATCTTTCAGAGAAAGGGTGTGTGTGGTCTCATCTGTAGCTGCTTTCTACTGAAAGGGGGAAGCATTTTTCTTCAGAGCCATGAGATCCTTGCTTTCTGTCCTAGGGACCATGAGGCCTGGGAACGGAAGGAGGTTGTGCTCTTGTCTAGAGGTGGTATCCTTGAGTACACATAGGGCTGGTAACGTGATGGAGACAAACTGTGTTAAAAATCTTAATATTATTGGGGCAAAAGCGAGGATAACAATAATTATGGTAAATGGTCCGGTGGAAAGAAAAGCATTTTAGTACTCATTGATCCAAACCAAAGGATGGGAGAAAATGAAACATTAGTTGGAGAATTGTAGCTAAATATTTAAGAAAACTAGCCCTAACTGGTTTGGCTTGGTGGCTAGGACGTTGGCCTGCGGATTGAAGGGTCCCAGGTTCGATTCGGGTCAAGGGCATGTACCTTGGTTGTGGGCACATCCCCATTAGGAGTTGCACAGGAGGCAACTGATGAATATTTCCCTCTCATCGATGTTTCTAACTCTCTATCCCTCTCCCTTCCTCTCTGTAAAAAATCAATAAGATATATAAAAAAATATTTAAGAAAACTAGATAAATTCAGTATTTATTTCAATTCCTAGGTAAAAACAACAACTTTGAAACAATTAATTGGAATCTAATACTCACAACTGTGTATTATAGAGTCTATTGAAACATAACTTTCGCCCCTAAAATCACCTTCATTTTTTATTAAAGAGCAAAATTAAGACCAATTTATTTACTGTATTAAATCTAGTTTCAGTTTGGCCTGTTTATTTGCCTTATTCTGTGTAAAATCAAAAGATGGTTGCCCTAACTGGTTTTGCTCAGTGGATAGAGCATTCACCTGCAGACTGAAGGGTCCCAGGTTCAATCCAGGCCAAGGGCACATGGTTGGTTTGTGGGCTCCATCCACAGTGGAAGGCAGCTGATCAATGATTCTTTCTCATCACTGATGTTTCTCTCTCTCTCCCTCTCCCTTCCTCTCTGAAATCAATAAAAAAGATATAGTTTTTAAAAAGGTGGTTAATTCCTCTCTCATAGCTGTTTTTTTCTGAACATAAAATTAATTAACTTAGTTGGCATTTACTGAGCGCCATGTGCCAGTTTGTGTTGTAGGCTCAGGAAATGAAGCTAGAGCAAGATGGACACTCAGCTTTGAAGCCCCTGTTGATCCGCTGCCTCCTGTTGAATGGAGGCAGGTTATTTATTTCTAAAGGGATATAGTAAAGCCAGCTATCGAGCTAGATGCCATTAAATATGTGATGGCCACACCCTTCACTGAAATCACCAGAGAGAGAAAGGGCATTTTTCCTACTGACATTTACTTAATAAACTTACTGAAAACCTAAAAATAACACAAAACAGTGAAAACAAAAAAGAAACCACTGCACCCTTCTTATGACTTGTCTAAAAAAAAAAAAGCCCTGTGGTTTGGGACTGTAATCACAGTGGACCTTTTGGTCTGACACTGACCTGTCCAGTAAGCAGTACTCCCCTGATGGTATGGCAAACTAACACCCTTGCTATTTTTTCAGAGCATCATATCAAACCAATTAACTGTCTCATCTCAATTGACTCCCTTGGCAGAAAGAAACCTAATGCTGTGAGAATTGAGGTGACTGGAGAATTCAGAAGATGTGGAAAGAGACAGATGGGTGAGACACTGGACAGTTGACTAAAATGTGAATATCAACACCATCGAATGCTCACTTCCTAAAAAATCCAGATTATAATGCCCTGAAGTTAGAAATGGGAGCTGTTCCACATCAAATCAGGTATAGTAATTCTTAGCATTTTTGTTTACATATGCCTTTGAGAATATGATGATAATGATAAACTCAGCCCAGGACAAGTGTACCTATAACTTACACACAAAATCCTGTTCTTTAAGAACCACTAGTTATAATACTCAAGCTGGAACCCTATGAGCCACAATGCACATACACTGTGTAATCCTGATCACTTGACTGCCAGAGTGCTTCTTCTATTTGATCTAGTTTCGTTCTATAGCTTAAGCCTCTGTCCAGTGTTTCTGTCCTGTTTGCTTTAGAAAAGACTAATACAGACCTGCTTGTATAAATTTTTCATATACGCTTGCAAAGGGCTATAATATTTAGTCATGATTATTCCTGATGTTGAAACTTTTCTACTCTTTCCCTACAGGTTGTGGCACAGAGTGCTAGTTACTGTCCAATAGCCAGTTCTCCCTTCTGTGTTAGTTACTCAGCAATAAGATTACATTTTTTTAGCCTCTCTTATAGCTACATATGGCCATGTGACTAGTCTTTAAGCAAGTAATGTGTAAGCACTGTGCTATGAGGGTATTCTCTTAAAAATCTTCCTTATTTTGGCCTGCTGTGTGGAATGAGGTCAAAAGAGCTGGAAATCAATAGCCTTCCTGAGCCATGAGTTTGAAATGTGATGGGCAATACTGTGTGTTGACCTACTACTAAGAAATAAATTTTGTGAGAATAGACACCTTGTCTACCTTGGCCAAAGCAACATCACCAGCACCTAAAAACCTGTGTGGCATATTGGAAGGGCTCAGGTATTACATGGGTATTGAATGAATGAGTTTTCACCAGACCATGTTAAACACTGATCACAAAGTCCTCCCAGTGAATATTAGCTTTCCTTTGCTCTCCCAAACTTGCTACTGTTATAGAAGGAGAAATTTTGATTAACGGTTTCATAAATGTTCACACTTTTTGCAATAACTGTACATGTCATTTTCATTTTTTTTTCTCTACTCTTCTCTAACAGTTGTTGCTATTTCTTTTAGTTATCTGGGAGAAATAATTACCTCCTCTTCTATTTTTGTGACCTACCCATTTATTGTAGAGCTCCTTGGTTTTTGTTAAATTTCTTTCCAATTTACCCAATTTATCAATTGAATAAATATCCTACCTAATAAAAGGGTAATATGCAAATTGACCACACCTTCCCTACGCCTAAGCCATGCCCACCAGCCAATCAGGGCAAGTATGCAAATTAAACCAACCAAGATGGTGGCTAATTTGCATACATTGAGGGAGGGAGGAGTGAAGACTGAAGACACCATAGAAGAAGAGGGAGGGAAAGTAGAAAGCAAGGCGACTGCTGGAGGGAAAGCATGGGCGGTATGTGCGGCCACAGAGGCGGGCAGCGGTGAGTCGGGGAAGCGGGGGGGCAGGGCGCGGAGGTGGCGGCAGTGGTGGCCGCGGGGGCGGGGCATGCAGCAGAAGTGGCAGGGTGGGCGGGGCGCGCCCCGCCCCGCCCACTGCAGCGGGAAAGGTGGGGGGGTGGGAGAGGTGCCGGTGGTGGTAGGGAAGCCCGCAGGAAGTCTTGCAGGAATCTTCCTGCAAAACGGGCCCCTAGTATATGTGTATATATATATATATTTTTTTTTTTTAAATATATTATTATTGATTTCATAGAGGAAGAGAGAGATAGAAACATCAATAATGAGAGATGATCATTGATTGGCTGCCTCCTGCACACCTCCCCACAGTGATGGAGCCCACAATCCTGGCATGTGCCCCAACTGGGAATCCAACTGTGGCCTCCTGGTTCATAGGTCAAAGCTCAAACACTGAGCCTTACTAGCCAGGCTGTAGTTTAGTCTTGATTGCAAATGGCACTTCAATGGGAAGGATTTAACAGGGCTTATTAGCTGCAAGGATTGGCTGCGACCACTGACCTCCAACCATTTTGGAGGATCAGCTGTGCAGAGACCCACTGCATAGAGCAGGACCTACTTCAGCAGGGCTCAGGTACCTGATGAGTCTGCCTTAGAATGTATTATTTATGGATGTGGTTGGGTGGTGGTGCTTCAATGTCAGGTCTAGCCTGATGGGTTGAACCGGGCTGAGGTAGGTAGGGAGGTGGGAATTGAGAAAAGAAAGTAAGACCGGAACGTGGGAGTCGGAAGGACTACAGGTCCATCGAGGACCTGCAGCAAGTTTATTAACTACACGATGCCTTTTATACACAAAACACTGAATAGGAAGTCTGTGAAAAGGAATGTACTCTTTGTTCCTCTTAATCTCTAAGGGAGAGATAGAGTAGAAGGACAAATTCTTGGTACAGTAAATCAGGCAGATTCTCAGTAAATAGTTACAGACTTCTTGGCAAGCCGTGAATGCTTGCTCTTACTCTACTGATAACCGCCATCCAAACAAGTCTGGGAAAGCTGTGTAGGTAAGGGTCCCAGCCTTGCTAGCCCCTTCAGGTGCAAGGACTGTGTCAGCTTACACCTAGTCTCCAACAGATCCCCCTTTTCTGTTTTTTATGCTACTAATAATAAAAGTAAAATTTAAATATTAATAATAAAGCTCTAATATTAAAACAATTGTAAACAATGCCAATACAAAATTAAATTATATACATGTTATCATTTTCAAAACTTGAATGTCTAGAGAAAAACTATGGCTATAATAATAACAAAACAATAAGAGAGAAATCAAAACTATGGATATATTAACATTTTTAGCTACTAAATGAAAGAAAGTCTCTTGTGCTGCTGGTGTCTTTGGACTTGGCTGCGTAAGACTTTGCAGATACTGGCAGCTAATAGATGCTAGCATGAGCAGGAACATGGTTGATGAAGTAGCTTCAACTTCTTGCTTTTCCATAATCTGCTGCACTTGAGTTGTTAACTTCTTTAGATGACTCTATGTTGGTACTTTAGTCCCTTGGATAGCTTTTAGTTTTCTTCTTCCTCTGCTTTGCTGTGATTAGGATAGTACTTAGTCCTTTTGAGTGAAAGGACACAGGAGCTTGTCTGAGTCTATTGTGGTGAAACATGTAATGCTCTGGCACCCGAATTGGCTGTATTGCTCCTTCTGGAAAGATATAAAACACAACCTCTTCCCCATATCATTACTGAATCTGATAAAACTCTTTTCTGGTTTATGTTTCCTTCCACCTAGCTGACTTGGTGGAGGCTATTGTACAGGAGGCCTGATGCCTTTCACCTGCTGTACGATCCTCTGTATCATATTTAAAAAATTTTTAAAGTCTAAAAAGCATGACTGAGCTTCTCTTGAGGTGACATATAACATCTGTCTCCCCCTTTTTTGTTTTTTAGTAAATGATTTTAAGAGTATGAATGGTTCTTTCTACAATTGAGTGACATTCTTCTGCTAGATGTGATGAGGTTTAAGTCCTTGGGGCTTTACCCCTAAAGTTGGTATAGGAAGGTGGATAATATACTGAGAATATTGCTTTTAATAAAATATAGAAATTGTCATTCTTAAATAATATTTTAAAGACTGAAAATTAAATGAAAAGTTTCTTTGAATTAGTGTGTTTTATAGTGGCTGTTTTAATAATTTCTGGTATACTTACTATATAAGTACTATTACTATAGGTTGATGGGCTCCATATTAAAATCTGTTAAGGTATAAATAAGAGCTTGTATTTCTACTGAAATATAAGGGGTTTGAAGGAATTTTGTTTTCTGCTGTAGTAGATCTAGCCTTTCTAGAATTGGATTTATTTGTAAAAATGGTTATTGCTTGAGGTAATGATTCTTTTAATGTGGTAGCTAATACTATTATTCCCTATGTTAGAAATAAAGTAAGCCCGTAAGCCAGGGTTCCTGGTAGAATATAAAATATTAAATATTTTGACTTTTATGTAGAAGGGTGTGTACACATGATCTGGAAGTACATATCCTGACCTTTCTTGTCCTAGGTCCTGGGCAACCTGTAGCAATGTACAGGTGCTGACTGCTAGTATGGCAAGGTATCTTCACTATTTTTATTTCTGGACTATTTTACCTTTGTTCTTGTGGGCTACTGCCCACTCTATGGCTGGAACAGTTCTATCAGGTCTTCTCTGGGATCCGTTGTTGCAGGAATCTATATGGGCTTCTCTGGAAATATATAAACATATTCTCGACTAAAGGTTAATAAAGAAATCTTTTCTGTAAATTAGACTTAGGATCCTTTTTTATTTTTGTCTAAATGATTTTCCTTTGGCTTATATGGATACTATAAGATTTTATGGGTGTTGTGTTATTAGTATTATAAATGAAAAATTAATTTTTGAGTAAAAATTTTAAAGCAATTAAGGCTTGATATAATTTACTTATAGGATATTTCTTTTAAGATATTATTCTATTAATCTCCTTTTTGTATTATTATGAAGTTTTTGTAATTTTTTTTAATGTAAAGTCTTGAATAATCTTTTATTTTTAATTTTTGTACAAAAATATGATTGCTTTGGATTTATTGTATGTTAAGTAATTTTACTATGAGATGAACTATCAATAAAGTTTTTTTAATACTTTAAGAACAGTGTTTTGTTTAGTATAATTAAGTTTTTATGAATACTTACTTATTTTAATTAGCTAATTTAAATTAATCTGAAATAAAGCTTAATTTATTTATTAACTTTACTTATCCTAGATAATGGACAATAAATGACATTAAGTTTCTGCTATTAATCTTTAATTTTATAAAAAACTTAGAGAGGAAAAATATAAATTATTTACCTTAGTTTAAAAGGCTAAATATATAGGCTTTTAATTATAATTCCTATAATATGTGAAGGAAACCTCTTTATTTTTATTTAAGAATCTTTGTCTTTCTTTTTATAATATGTAACCTGTAGGGCTGTAGTTTGAAGATTAAGCCTATAGGCGACTAGCTAACTATATTATAAGTACTTTTACAGTAAGGCTGACTACTAATTTACTTTTAAATTTAACATTTTAATAACAATCTTAGTTTACCCTGTAAATATTAATGGAAAGGATTATTTGTATCCCTGAGAAAGCTATGAGCATTCCTGGTGTTAGGCTGGATTTAGATATAGGGCAGCTGCTGTTAGCCATGTCTCTGTTGCCTGGGTCCGGATCTGAGCTGGGAGCTGGGCCAAGTCTCTGTCTGTTACCTGGTTACCTGGGTCCCAATCCGGGCTGGGCGTGGGAAGCACGAAGCAGCCATTGGGCAGGAGACCTCCCTTAGAAGGGGCTAGAGTTCAGGCCCCTGTAATGGTGGGGGGGTGAGGTTCTGTGCCCCACCTCTGTTGACCCCCAAGTTCTCTCCTGATGGCCCCTCTGCGACTGTGCCTGTCTTAGGTTGTTCCTCCCTTGAGGAATCTTACCCGTCTTTGACTAACCAGCCATCCTCCGGGGCCAAGCAGGGTGATTCGAGGTTTAGTTCTGTCTCCTTGGTAGCCTATGCCCCTATGGCCTCCACGCCCAGTACCTGCCTTGGGATCCCCTCGCCTGCTGGCGGGGCCCCAGCATTTGATCACATATCTTGGGGAACCCAGGTTTCTTCTCTAGAGAGGGCCCAGCTGACGCTATTGGGCGAGAGACAGATCTATGGTAACAGCTACTAAGAGGCTTCGACCTCAGTATGAACAGAGAGCTCAGGTAACAGCTGCGGGCAATTGCATTGTGAGAAGAGGGTCCCTCTTGGTAAAAAGGGCAAGAGAGGCCAATATAGAAAGCTCAAGTGCCCTCTCAGGGGGCCTTCTACATAATGGAAGGGATTAAATCCTTTTATGTCCTTTTAAATTGCCGCCAAACATTTAAAAAATTAGTTTGTAAGTTTGTTTGGGATAAATGTATAATATGCTGTTGTAAAATATCAAAAATTATAATGACATTGTAGAACAATATTATGTAAGGATATACTTTGTTCTAGGTATAGTAATTTAATTTTAAACCGGCTGTTAATTTCTTTTTGTATAGACAAGGTCTTAGTAACTTTCCTAGAATACTTAATTAAATTGCTTACAAAGACATTGGCTTTTCTTTAAGCTAAAAACCTTGATTATAATTTAATAAGCTAATTTATTTAAGTAATTAAAGTAGGTATCTTTATTTAAAATAAAGTAAATTTATATCTGATTTTATAAACCGTAAATGTTACCCCACCTCTAGCTTAATGTGGGAGGCTACATAAAGTTAGGTAGTAAATTGTGGCTTCTAATCTGTTCCTAGATTTTACTTGTATTTAATTATTTAAACATTGGTTTCTTATGTAACTTAATTTATATGAGATCTTGATTATATTTTAAAAGGCTAATTTATAAAGTAACTTAAGTAGGTATCTTTAATTAAAAAGTAAAAAAACTTATTTAGTAAAACTTATAGGTTTGATACTTTATTGGTCTGATCTAAAAGTATGGCTATATTTATGAAATATATTGTTTTTGCCCTTCTTGTAGGCAGAAACCTGTATAACATTGAATAGATATGTATAAGTAAAATATATTAATTTTTGTTTGATAAAGCTTTCTATGTGATTTTAAGTATCAATTGGTTTAATTAAAAAAATATTTCTTTTAAGAGAGAACAGACTTTGAACATTTCGGGGCCAAATGAAATGTTTAAAAATTACTCTCAGTCTTGAAATAACTTGGAAAGATTAAATATATATATATATATATATATATATATATTTATATATATGCTTTAAAAATTATATACCTAAATTATCTTAAAGAATATTAATGATATTTAAACTGGATTATAGAATTAATCCTCTATAAAATCAGACCAATAACTAATATATTTTGAATTCCTAATTATTAGAGAAAATATAGCATTTTATTTTCTCAAAAACATATTTTTATATTTTAGGTATTTCATTACCATAATTATATAATTTTTCTTAATTTAATATGTACTTTAAACTTTTAGAGCTTGTAAGTTAAATATTTTTAGTAGTTCTTAGATTGGTAACACTTTATATTTCTAAGAAAAATACAAGACATAATCAATTAATAGCTTTAATTCTGTCCTTTAGATTTTTCTCTTGAAGCAAATTTAAACTTTATTTTTTATTTGCCAGTAGCTCTGCTGGGGGAAAGGCATCTACCCCTTCCTCTATTAACAAAGGGTATAGCCAGTTACCTGGGCTACTTAGATCTTTATAATCAATACATTATTTATCTATATTTTAACAATTTCTTTGAGATTCTAGAGTTAATTATAATTATTTTTTAGAGTATTTACTTTGGATAAATTCTATGACAGAGACAAATTTACTTATATTCTTGAAGGCTTTAAAAGTTAACTTTGACTGAGGTTCATTAGTATCTTAGAAACTATTCTTTATTATGGAAATTCGAATCCTGCTGCTGGAATTAGCTTGAATTTCTTTCAAGAAGACTTTTTCTCCGTTTTTCTTAGGAAAAAGAACCAGCTCTGGGTTTTTCATTTCTGTAGCCCTTATAAAGAGTTAAGTCTAGTCTAAGACCTATCTAATATCCGAAATAGGACTGTTTGCGCATTTTGCCTTATACCAGCTTTCTCTTTACATGTGTACAGATATCCCAGACGTATTTCTAAATTTTTAAAACTTTTTCATGGCGAGAAAGGAAACTTTAAATTAGTATACTAGGAGAGTGGGCTTCTATATTGGATTGCCATGTGTCTCTCCCTTCCCCCATATCCTGCTTACTTCAGGGGATGTTTTCGTAACAGATCTGGCTGAATTTCTTTTTATGCTTAAAAGAAAGACAGATTTCAAATTTTTTCTTTCTTTTATGCTTTCTGAAGTAATAACTCATACCTAATTTAGCCAAGATTTGCATTTCCCTGCAAGTTCTTTTATAATTCTTAAATGTAACTTTAAGTAATCTTATTGTAAGTAATCTTATTGAGGGAGAGCAGATAGCCCTGCCCTCTCCTGCCACTCCTGGTGTAATCCTTTTATAGTTAAACTGCTTCTACCTAGTAAAAGGCCAAACATCCCTTCAGGAGTAGGTCTATATACCCCTGTAGGGATGGCTTGTAGTCCCAATTCTGGAGTTAATACATATCGCCCTATGGATCCAAGGTCCAACCTGGCACTTCTAGGGGTTGCTTGGAATAACTCTTATAAAATAGTGCAAATAATGCCTTCCTAGGTCTGTAGTTTCTTCTTTAATTTCATAGTTGTAGGTCTTCCATTCAGCTCAAATTTCAGGTGGTTCTGAATGATGGTTGTTCTGTAGTGTAGTTGTAATTTTTATGTCTAACCTGGGTCATTTTAATACTCTCTTGTAGTTTAGCTGTCCAGTGGGGAAGATTGGTCTTAAAAAGAAGCAGAAAGTGAATTGCTGAGAAGAGCACATAAAGGACAGAATAGGAGACTAGGACCTTTTCAGGGATGGTTGTCAGCAGGCTTATGTGGAAATGACAGCTGGGTCGAAACTGGAAGGATGAGAAGAAGCTGGCCATGGGACAGAAGAGTGGGTATGGAGTGCATGTGTAGGTGGAGGAGACAGCAAATGCAAAGTTTTCAATGTGGGAAAGAATATGCGTGTTCAACACACTGAGCAACGTGGCCAGAGCTTACTGAGTTAGATTAGGTTGTAGACAGGCAGGAACCAGATCCTGTTACCCTTTGAATGTCATGGTGATGAATTACATTTTCTATTAGCTGTATTGGGGAGATGTTGAAAGATTAGACAGAGAAGAAAGATAATCAAACTTGGATTTTAAGATCATTTAATATTATTTTACATATTATTGTCAAACTGTGATTAAAAATAAAATAATTAAGTGCATATTATTTTATGCATAACAATTTCTAAAATGTAACTGGTAAAGACAGAGGTGCTAGATGTTAGAAATTTGGGGAAAATATTCTAGAATTTAAACTGAATAAATACTGATCACTGAGGACCTGTTATCTATCAAGCAATGAAGTATGTTCTTTACACATATTTTAACAGAAAGTTTCTTGAATGGAAGGCATTATTTGCACTATTTTATAGGGGAGACAATTTTAGATAGAGAAAAATGACCTAAAAATGTGGAGTTAGGATACAAAAACATGTCTGCTTGACTTCATTTCACTAAGGTTTTTTCCTCTATGGCTATTTTTAGTGGGAGGGGAAATAGCAGGGAAGGCTGAAAATTGAGGAAAAGGAAAGCAATCTTATATGTTTATTGAATAAGTGATTGCAGGTATTTCCCACTTGCTGTGAATTAGAAAAATCAAATTGAATTTACCTCTTAGGACATTATCCTGGAAAATAATTTCAAATCTAGCTTTAATTTAGAAGTTAACACCATTGATTTTATGGTACACAAGTATCATAAAAAATTGAAAGCATGTGTATATATCAGACAATTAAACTCACCATTATAATATTAACAACTAAGCAATTGATCTTATTTGAGATCCCCAGGAAAGGATTGTGCATCCTTGGTAGATCAGCCTTTGGAGGGAGTAGCAGTGCTGGGCAGAGAGGGCCTGAGCTCTGGAGCTGAAAACAGTAATTGTTATGGGGCAAAGCGGGGCAGAAATATTCCTTAACTCTTGCCCGAACCCCCATTTGTATTATTTATCTTTTTATTAAAAAAAAAAAAGATAAATATAATATATATATATGTAATTCTTTATTGTTCAAAGTATTACATATGTAATACATAGAATTACATATGTCTCCTTTTTCCCCCTTTGACTCTCCCTGGCCACCCCCACTCCCCAGCACATGCTCTTACCTCCCTTGTGACTGTCCATTGGTAATGCTTATATGCATGCATACAAGTCTTTTGGTTGATCTCTTACCAACTGCCCCCCGCTCCTTCCCTCTAAATTTTGATGGTCTATTCCAAGCTTCTCTGTCTCTGGATCTATTTATGTTCATCAGTTTATGTTGTACATTATATTCCACAAATGAGTGAGATCATGTGATATTTATCTTTCTCTGACTGGCTTATTTCGCTTAGCATAATTCTCTCCAGTTTCATCCATGATGTTGCGAATGGTAAGAGTTCTTTCCTTTTTACAGCAGCTTAGTATTCCATTGTGTAGATGTACCACAGTTTTTTAATCCACTCATCTGCTGATGGTCACTTAGGCTGTTTCCAAATCTTAGCTATTGTAAATTGTACTGCTATGAACATAAGTCCTTTCTGATTGATGTTTCTGATTTCTTGGAATATATTCCTAGAAGTGGGATTACTGGGTCAAATGGGAATTCCATTTTTAGTTTTTTGAGGAAACTCCATATTGTTTTCCACAGTGGCTGCACCAGTCTGCATTCCCACCAGCAATGCAAGAGGGTTCCTTTTTCTCCACATCCTGGCCAGCACTTGTCATTTATCAATTTGTTGATGATAGTGATTCTGACAGGTGTGAGATGGTGTCTCATTGTTGTTTTGATTTGCATCCATCAGATGATTAGTGATTTTGAATATGTTTCCATATGTCCCTGGGCCTTCTGTGTCTCCTCTTTCGAAAAGTGTCTATTTTAGTCCTTTGTCCATTTTTTTATTGGATTATTTTCTCTTTGTTAAGATGTATGAGTTCCCTATAAATTTTGGAGATTAGGCCCTTATCAGATATAACATTGGCAAATGTTTTCCCATGCAGTGGGCTTTCTTGTTATTTTGTTGATGGTTTCTTTTGCTGTGCTGAAGCTTTTTATTTTGATGTAATCCTATTTGTTTATTGTCTCCTTAGTTTCCATTGTTCTAGGAGTGGTATCTGTAAAGATATTGCTGCGACATATGGCTGATATTTTGCTGCCTATGGATTCTTCTAATTTGTATGGTTTCCCATCTTATGTTTAAGTATTTTATACATTTTGAGTTTATTTTTGTGTATTGTATAAGTTGGTGGTCTAGTTTCATTGTTTTTGCATGTATCTATCCAATTTTCCCAACACCATTTATTGAAGAGACTGTCTTGACTTCAATGTATGCTCTTGCCTCCTTTGTCAAATAGTAATTGAGCATAATGGCTTGGGTCGAATTCTGGGTTATCTGTTCTGTTCCATTGATCTATATGTCTGTTCTTGTGCCAGTAACAGACAGTTTTGAAAACAGTGGCTTTGTATTGTATCTGGTATTGTGATCCCTCCAACTTTGTTCTTTCTCAAGATTGCTGCAGCTATTCGGGGTCTTTTTTTAATTCCATATGAATTTTTGGAGAGTTTATTCTAGATCTGTGAAATGTGCTATTGGTAATTTAATGGGGATTGCATTGAATCTGTAGATTGCTTTGGGTAGTATGGACATTTTAATGATGTTGATTCTACCAGTCCATGAACACGGTATATTCTTCCATTTGTTTATGTGTTCCTCTATCTATTTTTTCAATGTCATGTAGTTTTCGAGTACAAGCCTTTTATCTCCTTAGTTAAGTTTATTTCTAGCTATTTTAATTTATATGGTGCAATGATAAATGGGATTTTTTTAAAAATTTCTTTCTGTGAGTTCATTATTGGTGTATAAAGAAGCCATAGATTTCTGGGTGTTAATTTTGTATCCTGCTACATTGCCAAATTCATTTATTACATCTAGTATTTCTTGGATGGAGTCTTTAAGGTTTTCTCTATATAATATCATATCATCTGTGAATAGGGACAGTTTTATGTCTTCTTTTCCAATTTGGATGCCTTTTATTCTTTCTTCTTGTCTGATCGCAATGGCTAATACTTCTAGTACTATGTTGAACAGTAGTGGTGAGAGTAGGCATCCCTGTCTTGTTCCTGTTCTTAGGGGAAATGATTTTAGTTATTGCCCATTGAGAATGATGTTGCCTATAGCTTTGTCATATGAGGCTTTTATTTTGTTGAGGTATGATCGCGCTATTCCCAGTTTGTTGAGAGTTTTTAATCAAGAAAGGGTGTTGGATTTTGTCAAATGCTTTTTCTGCATTAATTGATAGGATTATGTGATTTTTGTCTCTCAATTTGTTTATATGACATTTATTGATTTGTGGATATTGTACCATCCTTGCATCCCTGGAATAAATCCCACTTGGTGATAGTGTATGATCTTTCTAATGTAATGCTGGATCCAATTTACTAGTATTTTAAGAATTTTAGCATCCATGTTCATCAGAGATATTGGCCTGTAATTCTCTTTCTTTATAGTGTCCTTATCTGGTTTTGGGATTAGAGTAGTGCTGGCATGATAGACAGAGCTTGGAAGTGTTCCTTCCATTTGAATTTTTTGGAATAGTGTGAGGAGGATAGGTTTTAGTTTTTCCTTGAATGTTTGGTTAAACTCCCCTATAAAGCCTTCTGGCCCTGGGCTTTTGTTTGCTGGAAGTTTTTTGATGACTGCTTCAATTTCCTCTATAGTTATTAGCCTATTCAGATTTTTTTATTCTTCCTGATTAAGTTTTAGAAGGTCTTATTTTTATAGGAATATGTCCATTTCTTCAAGGTTGACCTGGAAGAAATGGACAATTTCAAATTTTGTAATAGAGTTGTTCATAGTATTTGTAATAGAGTTGTTTATAGGTTTTTGTAATAGAGTTGTTCATAGTATTTTTTTTTTTATAATCCTTTATATTTTTGTGGGGTCTGTTGTTCTTTTGCCTCTTTCATTTCTGATTTTGTTTATTTGGGTCCTCTCTATATGCTTCTTGGTAAACCTGGCTAGAGGTCCATCAATCTTGTTTGTCCTTTCGAAGAACCAGCTCTTGGTTTCATTGATCTTTTTTTTTGTTTTTTTTATCTCTATGTCATTTATTTCCCCTCTGATCTTTATTATTTCCTTCCTACTGCTCACTCAGGGCTTTTCTTGTTGCTGTCTTTTAATTCTTTAAGTTGTATAGTTAGATAATTTATTACCAGTTTTTCTTTTATTACCAGTTTGTTGTTGTTGTTGTTTTGTTGTTGTTGTTGTTGTTTAGGTAGGCCTGTATGCTATGAACTTCCTTCTCAAGACTGCTTTCACTGTGTCCCATACAGATTGTTGTGTTTTCATTGTCATTTTTTCCCCAGGACTTTTTTTAATTTCTTCTTTGACCTCCCTGGTAACCCAATCATTATTTAATAACATGCCATTTAGCATCCAAGTGTTTGAATTTTTGAATTGTTTTAATTGTAGTTGATTTTGAATCTTATGCCATTGTGGTCTGAGAAGATGCTTGATATGATTTCAATCTTCTTGAATTTGGAGAGACTTTGCCTGTATCTCAATATGTGGTCTATCTTTGCAAATGTCCCATGTGCACTTGAGAAGAATGTATATTCTGTACCTTTGGAATAAAAGGTTCTGAAGATGTCAATTAAGTCCATCTGATCTAGTGAGTCATTTAGGATTGCTTTTTCCTTGCTGACATTTTGTCTAGACTAGAGGATTTATCCAGTGATGTCAATGGGGTATTAAAGTCCCCTACTATGATTGTATTATTGTTGATCTCTCCCGTGATGTCTTCCAGAAGTTTTTTTTTATGTATTTGGGTTCTCCTGCATTGGGTGCATATATGTTTACCAGAGTTATATCCTCTTGTTGTATTGATCCCTTTAGTATTATGAAGTGGCCACCCTTATCATTTGTTATGGCCTTCACTTTGAGGTTTATTTTGTCTGATATAAGTATTGCTACCCCAGTTTTTTTTTTTTTTTTTCATTTCCATTAGCCTGAAAAATATTTTTCCATCCCTTTCAGTTTGTTCTTAGGTGGGTCTCTTGTAAACAGCATATGTTTCAGTCATGTTTTCTTATCCATTTTGCCACGTTATGTATTTTGATTGAAGTATTTAGTCCTTTTATGTTTAAGGTTATTATTGATAGTTACTTGTTTGTAGCCATTTTTATTCTTTATGCCTGTATTCCTTCTTCCCTTTCTATTTCTTCTTGTCCTAACAGTCCATTTAGCATTTCTTGCATTGCTGGTTTGGTAGTGATAAACTCACTGAGCCTTTTTTTTTTTTTTTTTTTTTGTCTGCAAAGCTCCTGCTTTCCCCTTCAAATTTGAATGATAGCCTTGCTGAATAGTGTATTCTTGGATTCAGTCCCTTTCTTTGCATCACTTTGTATACTTAATTCCACTCCTTTCTGGCCTGATGCATTTCTGTTGAGAATTCATTTGATAATCTAATGGGAGAAGCTTTGTAGGTAACTCTCTCTCTCTCTTGCAGCCTTTAAAATTCTTTTTGTTGTTGTTGTTAACATTTGCCATTGTAATTATGACATGTCTTGGTGTGGGTCTTTTTGGGTTCATCTTGTTTGGGACTCTGTGCTTGTGTGACTTTTTTCTTCCCCAAATCAGGGAAGTTTTCTGTCATTATTTCTTCAAATAGGTTTTCTAATCCTTTTTCCTCTTCTTGTCCTTCTGGCACCCCTATTTATATGAAGTATATGCTACTTCATTTCATGTTGCTGCAAAGCTCCCTTAGGCTCTCCTGCTTTCTGATTTTTTTCTCCAATTGCTGTTCAGATTGGGTGTGTTTTTCTGCCCTATCTTCCAACTCACTAATTTGGTTCTCTGCTTCTTCTAGTCTACTGTTGAATCCTTCCATTTTGTTTTTTATTGTACCTATATCATTCTTGATTTCCTTGTATTCTTACATAGGTTGTTGATTTTCTTATCCTTACTCTGAATTATTTTTCTGACATTTTCATGCCTCTGTTTCATTTAATTCTTTTTCTGGCAATTCCTCCTTTCTTTCCTTGGGGAGTTGTTTGTCCCCCATTTTTGCTGTCCCTTTCTGGCACTAGGGATCTTTCTTGGGGTTTGAGAGTTTGAAGACCCTATCAGGGCAATGGTCTGTAAATCATTGTCCCAGAGATTAGTCTGCCTTAAGTTGCATGCCGTTATTGTCTCTGCTCTGAGTTGTATCCCCCTCTCCTACAGATATGGTCCCTCATTTGTCTGCTTCAAATGCTCGGGGTGGTGGGAGTACATGCACAGTTCCTCTGGTGTGCGACTCTCTGTGAGGACCCAGAGCTCTCTGACATGCATTTCGTTGTGTGGCCCCAGCACCTGTGGCAGGGTGGCACCCTAGATTCCTCTGGCAGCGAACTTGCAGCACAGTCCTGTGGTCCCTGGATGGGCACACCAGTTTGCTCTGGGTCATCCTGGAAGTGTTCTTCTATGTCCTGAGGCTGGGGAAAAGCAGGTGCAGGTTGCTCTGAGTTTCACAGTCAGAGTTCCTCTGTGGCCTGAGTGGGCTCTGGGTGGAGTGGGAATTGGTTGCTCTGGGTAACACAGTCCTTGTTTTCTTGTTGCCTGGAGTGAGACATGCTCTGGTTACTCAGTTCACCCCTCCTTAGTGTGGAACAGGAGTGGATTGCCCTAGGTTACTCAGTGCACACGCTCCTGTCACCTAGAGTGAGGTGCACACTGGATTGCTCTGGGTCACCCCTCCCAGGCTGGGGTGAAGCAGGCATGGATTGATCCAGGTCACTCCAGCAGGGCTGTCCAAGGGGCTGGGGTGGAACAGGCATTAGTTGCTCTGGGTTGCAGTCAATGCTCCCCTGTGGCCTGGAGTGGGGCATGCTCTGGGTTTCTCTGAGTCACCCCTGTAGCAGGTCCCACAGGTCCCAGGGCTTGGGATGTAGCAGGCACCAGGTGGCTCTGGGTCAGGCTAGCAGCATGGTTCTGGGGTTCGTCGCAGGGGTGGAGCACAGGGTTCCCCCTGGCTTGCACTCACTTTGGGGTCTTGGAGCTAGATACTAGGATACTGGTTTCCAGTGGGCTGGTGAGGAGGTCTGGTGTGGGAGCTCACTCTGGCAGTGAGTGCGCCCTGCAGACATCTGGGAGCCAGCCAGGAGGTACTGCGCCACTCACTGCCAGGCACAGTGGGGTTCTCCACATGGGTTATAGCTGGCAAGTGGCATTTTGTCCTCTGCCCTTCCTTATTGAATTGTCTCCTCAGCTATCTCTAATTTGTTAATTCAGAGTGGATATTCTCCAATTTAGTTGTTTTTCTGGTCTGCCCTAGGAGGAGGTACACAACACTGCTGCCTATTCAGCAGCCATTTTCTCCTCCCTTCCATTCATTAACTCTTAAGTGTTGGCTGTTCTTATTTGATAACATGAATGAAATATATTGTTGTGCCCTTTGAATGTTACATTACTTTAATTTTTAATTTTAAAACTTTTGGGTTATAAGTTGAGAGCATAAAGCAAGAGAGGTGACAGTGGACACCAAAGGATCAGGAAGGATAAAAGGTAGCAGTCAGATGAACTGGATGAGAAGCAAGGGTCAAAAGAAAGGTCATTGAGACCTTGAGTGGGAAGTGGTTACAGGAGCCTGGGACAGGGTGTGGTCATAGTGTCTACGAGGGGACAGGTGGAAAGCCAGGCCTCGGGCCTTGAATGGTTGGTACAGTCACTCCTGGAGTTTTCTTTTTCTGCAACCATATTTCCTTGGAGGCCAGAAGACATTAGCCAGCTATTCGCCAACAACGCATTATATGTTGTGATTTGAGATTTGGTTTGACTGTTGGTTTTGTGTTGGTTTCAAAGAGAAATGATTTTTTTTTTCTAGGCCCCGTGGACTGATTTCCCCAGCTCTGGATGCTCAAGCCTCAAGTGAGAGGAGCTCTGCCCTTTGGGGCCCCGACATTCCAACCTGGAACTCTGAGACAGTGGGACCTTGGAAACCAGGGGGTACTAGGCATTCCAGGTGTGGTCTGGACAAGGGATGAGGAGGGCGGGGGCCCAGGCCTTCTATGGAGAGTTACCTCAGCACCCACTGCAAGGCTGCCAGCATTGTTCCCACCAAGAAGGCCACCAGCAGCCTTCTCAAAGACAGGAAGACAGCCAGCAGTACAGAGATGTGAGTGGCAGGAGGCCTGGTGTCCTTGTATTCCATTGGGTAGGCCAGATAGAGCCACAGACAGGTCCCATGGGTATAACTGTTGTTCGGGAGGTCTTCAGGGCTATCTGGCAGGCAGCACTCTTCAACCCTGACTGTATGACTCTTTGCTTCCTTTAGTTAAAGTAGGGGTAGATAGGCCTGAACTAAGGAAATAAAGCCTAAAAGGAAAGAAATTTCTCTATTGTTCCTGACAGGGTGTGTTCCCTGGGGTCAGAGCTGCTGCACTACTGGATCTACCTCTTGAGGTCAAGCTGCCCGTGATCCCTGGGAGCAATAATTTATACTATACGACGAAGTTAAATAAAAAGGTAATTTTTGCTTTGACATTGGTTGTCTTTGCCCATTTCTACTTGCTCTTAAAGTCAGGTGCTACATTATACAAAGTCCATTGAGGGAATTCACATCAACATTCACAGAAAAAAACAAAAATCAAACCCACATCTAATCCAAGGTATTGTTGAGGATTCATTCCAAGCAACTTCATCTAGTATGTCTCGCACAGAATCATGGGATGGAAAGTTTTTATTCTTCTCTCTTAAGTTTTGGAAGCATATTAATTTTTCTTTGAAACAACACAATACGTACTTACTTAGTGAAATTTATTTACGTAGAAGTAAATATGTTTGCTTAAAGGATGGAAAATTAATGGTGCTGGCTGGCATTTAATTATTTTATGATTTTAACCAATAACATATACAAAACTGTCATTATAGAAACATCTCTAGATTTTGTTTGGAGAGAAATTTTATTTCATATACAATAGTTAACATAAAATGGAACTGAAATGATTTAACATGTTTAGGTACTTTAACTTCACTTTAATAGACAAAGGCTCTGCCCTAGCCAGTTTGGTTCAGTGGATAGAGCATTGGCCTTCAGACTGAAAGGTCCTGGGTTTGATTCCGGTCAAGGGTTCATGCCCAGGTTGTGGGCTTGATCCCCAGTAGGGGTAGTGCAGGAGATGTTTCTATCTCTTCTCTCCCTCTCCCTTCCTCTTTGAAATCAATAAAAAATATATTTATTTTTTTAAATAGAAGAAGGTTCTGCATCCCCAAAGAGAGTCCTTGATTTCCCCTACCTTCCTGTCCAGTCTTCACTCCCACCCAGAAACACAGCTTCCTCCAGTTGTGGTCTTTTATACCTACTCACACATACCATGTTAATACTTCTGTGCCTTTATTCACCTTCCCCCAAACCTGGCATACCCTTCTCCTCAGTCTATGAATTACAAATATCTTTCAATATTTTTTTCTGAAGTCTCATAGCCTCCAGTAAGCTTATCTTTGGAATTTGCATTGCCCTTGGTTTGTTTAATTTTACTCAACACTGCAATTCTATAATTACAGTTTTATAACTTAAATCATACTGGGTTATAGTGTGTACTTCCCTCAAATCCTTTCTTACTTTTAGTCCTCAATGCTATACCCACCCTCAAACTTCCTCAGCCCTTTACTTAATCACTAACACTGAAGCAGGTTTAGTACATTCTTTTTTAAAATAACATATATTTTTATTGATTTCAGACAGGAAGGGAGAGGGAAAGAAAGATAGAAGCACGAATGATGAGAATCATTGATTGGCTGCCTCCTGCATGCCCCACACTGAGGATCGTGCCTACAACTTGGGCATGTGCCCTGACCAGGAATGGAACCATGATCTTCTGGTTCATAGGTTGACACTCAACCACTGAAACACCCTGGCCAAAACAGTATATTCTCTGAGTGTTTCTTTGGTTAATATCGCCAAAAATTCTACAAGGAAGAATTCCTCCTACTCTCTGTGATGTCAGAAATGAGTAGGATGCCTTGGTATTTGATACTTGCCAAGTAACATTATTTTTTAAAGTAAGTTTTGCTTCTGGGAAATATTTGGTTCTAAAATCAAATCTGTTCTAAGATAGATCAAGCTGACTAAAACCATGCCTACCTTGTACAATTTAACTGGGTCACATTCACAAAAACTAGCTTTCCTACAGCATGCTTGCCACCCATACTTCTCTTCTTTTGTATCTAAACTTAGCCCTGTCTTTCTTTTGCCTGCTTCCTCAAGTATATTGTTTGTTATATTACCATTTTCTGTCACAAATTAATCGCTTATCAACTACTTTTTAAAAAAGTATTCTTACTACATTCATTTCCCCCAAATTGTCTTCATTTAATTATATTAGGCACCAAGCTATTACCTTGAAGACTGTGAGAGCTTTCCTTTTCTTTTCCTAAAAGCTCCTCAATAAAGTAATGCTTTATATTTACACTTTTAGTGTATTTTTTTTCCAAAGGAAAACAAACCAATTATTTTAATTGAAAACAAAAGGGTCAACCTGGTCCAATGAATGAATTTTTGTTGTTGTTGTTGTTAATCATCACCCGAGGATATTTTTCCATTGATTTTTAGAGAGTACAAGGGAGGGGGAGAGACAGAGAGAAACATTGATGTGAGAGAGACACATTGATTGGTTGCCTCTCACACATGCCCTGACCAAGGCCAGGGATCTAGCCTGCAACCAAGATACTTGCCCATGACCAGAATCGAACCTTGGACCCTTCAATTTGTGTGCCCAAGCTCTATCCACTGAGCCAAACCAGCTAGGGCATGAATGGATTTGTTTAAAAGGTGTGCTTCATTTATAGGTCAGTAGCCCAGGTTTGATCTTGAGAAACATCACAACTAAAAGTCACTATCTAAATGTCAATCTCTAAAAGAAATAGTCAGACCAATCCTGGACTCATGACTGTTGGTTGCTTCATATCTGGCTTCACTGAATTCAAAACATTGCCCCAAAGAATTCCTTTCTCTTCCTTCTCAGGGAAGCACTGGTTTGTCTTCCAGACGGAAAGTATAGTGTCAGTCACCGGTGACTGGGTGCTTAACGTGTTAAGGAATGATTATACTTTATGATTTAGGCCCCTTGGAAGGGCTTAAAGCCTATGTTAAGCCTGAGAACAGAAACTTTCCAAGGAAGCTTTAAATGGAAAGGAAAGCTAGCATCCTGATCAGTTCCCACCAATCTGCCCCTTTGCCCACATGTGAAGCATCCTCCCACCTACATTAAGGGAGTTCCTTGAGGATCCCACCCAGCCAGGCTGCTTAGTGTTCAGAACATGAGTGACGTGGCTGCTGCCAGGCAGAACAACACAGGTCCCTGCAGACAGGTCAGGACTGTGGAGTCTTGTACCTTGAATCAGGGCCTGCAAACAGGGCAGGTCCTCTCAGATTTGCCACATCCCCACACTTTCAGTCACCTTTCACTTGGGCCAGTTCCTGCTTCTATGTTACTTTAGACTAAACCTTCTGTTTTCCTGAAAAGAAAAAGGTAAATGAAAACAAAAATAATGTAAAGACATTAGGACAAAGTCCACACCTACTTGTGTCCTCCACTCTTTCCCTTTCACAGGTTCTCATTAAGGCATTAACACCATCCTGTTTTTGAAAGTGGACTAAGAACTCACACCAAACAAACAAAAAACAAAGCAAACAAAAAAAAAAAAAAACACCTCCCACTTTGGTAATGTTTTAATTTACAAATGAGATTAAGTAACAGCTGTTTCCTCTAAAACAGGAGTGGGGAACATCTAGCGTGTGGGCCCTATAAGGCCTAAAAATCATTTGGTCTGGCCCTGCCTAGGCATTAGGGGTGAGTTAATTAAATGTTTGACCAAATATTGCAGGCTAATTTTTAAGTTGATGATTTTGTTTGGCCTGAAAATGATGCTATAAATATCCAAATGGCCCTTGGCAGAAAAAAGGTTCCCTACTCCTGCAAAATAATACATATAGAAACATGACTATTAGCTGATATTTTTCTTCTTTTAAATGCTAATGGCTATAGCACAAGGTTGTACTTGGCTTTTCACATATGGAAAACTTTCTGATGATATCGTTTATAACTGATTCTTCAATATATGAACTTTATAAGTCAGATCTTCAATTTTTTCCTGACTATAGTACTCAGAGATTGTTGGTTTTTTGTATTAGATAAGACTCCAAGACACAATAACTCTTTAATCCATCATCTTTAACATCTGAGTTTTACTTCTATCTTTTAGACAAACTTGTTTCCATGCATCTTGGAAAAAGATTCTCCACTTCATTTTTAGATTATTGTGATATAATAGTCATAATTAACATTATACTTTGAATGCAATGCCTTGACCTGGAAGAGGGAGGAAGAAAATGGAGAACTTAGCATTAGCTTTGTCCATTAAGACATATTTTATCCTAGTCTCTTTCATTTCCTCTCTTCCTTTCTTCTCTGGCTCAGGGGCAGAGACTGGTGGAGATCAGTGGAGGAATTGAGTGAGGGTGGGTTTTTAGAATAATTCAGGTCAGGTGTGTTGTGTGTGTGTTTGGGGAGGGGGGTGGTAGGAATAAGCAATTAGCATTACATAACCCAAATCTTTTTGTTGCTGGTTTTCCCCATGTCAAATTCTTCTTGCATGCTTTATTTTGCATGAACATTCTAGTCATTTTCAAAATTTACATTTGTCATCTTTTTAAATCTGTGTTTGCAGCTTTTTCAACCTTCTTATGGTTTTAATCTGACTGATCCTTATTGTCGACTTTTGGACAACCAATATAATAGTCTCCATGATCCACATTTAAGAGCATACCATTCACGTGAAGATATCCGGAGGAGATTAAGGAAAGGAGGCTACATCACCCGAAATAATGAAGTGGGTTGAAGATTACTTCCTTTTAATCATTGAAGACGTCCAAGACTTGATATAAGTTGGCTTCTATACCTCACTGGGATGGGAGTGGGGTTCACCTTTAACTTGGTCATGAGAGATACCTAATTAGAAATTCTATAAATTACTTAGTATTTTGGGTCAAGGGAAATCAGACAATTGTGTTTCTAAATGATATCACTTCTTCTACCTTTTTTGTTTATAATATCAAAAGATGATTACCAAGTAATTTGAGAATATAAAAATAATTTTCCTATTGCATCATAGTTCTTTGTCTCCAATAATTTTGTATGCTTGTCAAGGATTATGTCTTATGAAATTTTTAAAAACTAAAGACAAACTAGGAACACAGCAATATTAGCCTGATACAATCTTGATAGAATAAGAACAATCTTATATTCTAATTTGTGTTGAACATTATTATTACACTAGCGTTCCCGTTGCAGGAAAAATCCTGCAATAGGATTTCCTGCTGCACTATACCCCGCCTCCGCTCCTCCCTTGTCGCCCGCCCCGCCTTCTCCTCCAGCCGGCCAGCTTTTCCCTTCTCCCCCGGCCCCGCCTCCGCTCCACCCTTGTCGCCTGCCCCGCCTTCTCCACCAGCCCGCCTGCTTTTCCCTTCGCCCCCAGCCCTGACTTCGCTCCTCCCTTCTCCCCCCCGGCTTGCTTGCTTCTTTGAAGCTTTACTCCCTTCTGCAGCTCTTGGCTTCTTTCGACGCTGTCTTAATATGCAAATTAGCCGCTATCTTTGTTGGGATAATTTGCATACTCGTCCTGATTGGTTGGAGGGCGTGGCTTAGGTGTAGTGAAGGTGTGGTCAATTTGCATATTTGTCTATTCTTGGTATTTTATTCTAATAACTCCAATTGTGTGTACTAAATTCATAAATAGTATTTTTTAAAAGTAATAAGACTTGGATAGAAATGCCCTGTTGTTTAAAGATTGTAGAGATATACTACTTACAAAATGGTTAGCAATTTATTACTCTTGTTAACAAAATTTTATCAAATTTTATATTATTACTATTTTTCCTCCATAAAGTGATTGCTATGATTTTTAAATGTTTACAGCTGTTTTGTTTTTTTAGGTTGTATGTAACTTGAAGGAGTTTAACCAGTACAGGCAATATCTTACAAGTCTGAAATTAGACTTCGAAAAGCACTACTTAAAAGAACAAGTATGTTAAATACTTAAATTTGTTTTCTTACATAAGGTTAGGAAGAAAGATTTACTTGTATGAAAAGTATTTTTTCCAAATATAAATTTAGAGCAGGAATAAAGAATAATTTGAGGTGACTTCATTAAGCCAAGAAAGGGACCAGGTCATTCTATTAATGTCAGTGGTAGTTTGCATAATTTAGTAGCTAAATTGCTACTCCAATGTGTTCCTTCTGTCTGAGTTGGAGCCAATAAGAAGAGTCTATTGTGGCAGCAAGATTCAGAAGCTGTAACCAAAAACAGCTTGAGTAACAGGAGAGGAGCCATGTGAATATTTATAATGTCCTACGGGTGACTCAAGAACATGTATACTGTGTGTTTGTACCCATGAATGTGCAGCTGTGTTCATCCAGTACAAAATCCTATCTAATAAAATAGTAATATGCAAATTGACTGTCACTCCAACACAATATGTCTGCCCCCATGTGGACAAAAGATGGCCGCCACAAGATGGCCGGCAGGGGAGGGCAGTTGTGGGTGATCAGGCCAGCAGGGGAGGGCAGTTAGGGGTGACCGAGCTGGCAGGGGTGGGAAGTTGGGGGGACCCAGGCCTGCAGGTGAGGGCAGTTGGGGGGGACCATGCCTGTAGGGGAGGGCGGTTGGGGGTGATCAGGCCTTCAGGGGAGGGCAGTTAGGGATGACCAGGCCGGCAGAGGAGGGCAGTTGGGAGGGACCAGGCCTGCAGGGAAGGGCAGTTTGGGGGGACCAGGCTTGCAGAGGAGGACAGTTGGGGGGGACCAGGCCTGCAGGGGAGGGCAGTTGGAGGTGACCAGGCTGGCAAGGGAGGGCAGTTAGGGGTTACTGGGCCAGCAGAGGAGGGCAGTATGGGCGACCAGGCCTGCAGGGGAGGGCAGTTAGGGGCAATCGTGCTGGCAGCAGAGCAGTTAGGTGTCTATTAGGCTGGCAGGGGAGTAGTTAGGGGGTGATCAGGCTGGCAGGCAGAAGCGGTTAGGGGCAATCAGGCAGGCAGGCAAGTGAGTTGTTGGGAGCCAGCCATCCTGGATTGTGAGAGGGACATCCCTCAAGGTGGTCCCAGATTGGAGAGGGCGCAGGCTGGGCTGAGGGACACCTCCCTCCCCCCATGCATGAATTTTGTGCACTGGGCCTCTAGTTTTCTTATAAAGGTAAAGTGGAATAATTAGGTACAGGGAGAGAAGGTATAAATAGTGACTTCCTTTCAAGTTTTAAATTTTTATTTTTTTAAAAAAAAGAGTTTTATTGATTTTTGAGAGGGAGAGAGAAGAGAGAAACATTTATGTGAGAGCTCACCATGGATTGGCTGTCTCCTGTGTGTCCCCTCTTGGGATTGAGTGCATAACCCGGGCATATGCCCTGATTGGAAATGCTTTGACTGGAATCCAACCAGCAACCTCTTGGTGCATGGGACAATGCCCAAGCAACTGAGCCAGGCTCCTTTCAATTTTTGACTCAAAGTTAGTGTGTGTGTGTGTCATGCACACATCATGTCCATGAGTGAATTTGGGTTTTAGGTTCAAGAAAGGTATGTGTATGTGTACTTTTACACATTTATGTTCTACTAGAGGCCCAGTGCACGAAACTCGTACATGGGTGGGGGGTCTCCTCAGCCTAGCTTGCACCCTCTCCAATCCGGGAGCCCTTGGGGGATGTCCGACTGCCGGTTTAGGCCCAATCCCTGGTATCAGGCCTAAAGCGGCAGTCGGACATCCCTCTTACAATCCGGGACTGCTGACTCCTAACTACTCACCTCCCTGCCTGTCTGATCGCCCCTAATTGCCCCCCCTCTCAGTCTGATCACTCTTAACAGCCTCTTCCTGCCAGCCTGGTTGCCCCCAATTGCCCCACTCTGCCAGCCTGGTCACCCCTAACTGTCCTCCCCCCCGCCAGCCTAGTCACCCCCAACTGCCATCCTCTGCTGGCCTGGTCACCCCCAACTGTCCCCCTGCTGGCCTGGTCATGCCACACAGCCTGCTGTTCAATCATTTGGTTGTCCCTCACTAACCCCCCTGCTGGCCTGGTCACCCCACACAGCCTGCTGTTCAGTCGTTTGGTCATCGCTCACTAACCCCCTGCCGGCCTGGTCATCCCATACAGCCTGCCAGCCTGCTGTTCAGTCATTACTGTTACTGTGATGGCATCTCAGGCAATTTGCATATTCCTCTATTGTTCGTATAGATGGTTGAAAGAGTGGTATAGAAATGAGAATAAGTTACCTTTACCTTTAAGTATTCTATATTTTCCCCCCCATTTCTCCATCTGTGTCTAGAGCTTCTCCTACCCTTCTTCTATGTTTTTATTTAATTTTTTTTCAGAATGGATGGAAATATATGGTGAGATATTTAGTTTTCATTTTCCAACAGAAATTTTTAATTTGGTTCAGTTAACCAGGTCTGTAATTGATTCAAAATAGATTTAAATGAAGTTAAACAGACTGAGTTATTTAGAAAGTACAGGAAGTTTACTAAACAATAAATAAATAAGGCATATCAAAGGACAGTTTTATTTCTGTGAATTTTTAAAACATTATATATACATACATATATATATATATATATATATATATATATTCATTCATGTACATATACTGTATGTGCAATATATGATACACACTTTTTTAAAAAATAGGAAATGCTTGCAAAACAAATAAATAAATTTCAAGTCAACAATCAACTACCTAGACTTGCTGGTGGTGCACAGTCACAAAACTGGTTTTTATGGGAGGACGTCCAATCTTTTAAGGACCAGGAGCCATTAATAAGGCCCAGGTAAGATGGAAGTGACTGCATATTTCATGTATAGATTATAGGCTCAAATAAGTTGGGAAAGTACTAGAAAGATTTGAAGTTAGGAATTATTTAACATACTAGACACTATTTAACTTCACTCCTGCCCCCAGTATGGAGAGGAAGGGAGACCAAGAGGTACAGAAATTGGGAACTTGGATGCCAAGGGAAGGAAGAGCAACTTCCATCAGAGATGACAAGGTTTATGGGAGTCGAAGAGGTAATCCAAACTGATAACTAAAGGGCAAATTAGATCCAAATTCCTTCCTGTAGTTGGAAAGGGAGGGAAGGAATCTTTTAGCACAGGCCTCTAGGAGTAGCTTTTGATTCATTTTAAAGGGCTGACAGCATTAAATTTGAGGAAGTTCATACAAAGTCAAAAATGGAGGTTGATTAAACTATATCTACTGCCAATATAGTGATGCATTGTCCCTAAAAGAAAAAATGTAAGCTCTTCAGATATTACCTGCTCATGTTCAGCGATTACCATTCCGTGGTCCAGCCCATATCTTAGGAAATGAAGGGATATAGTTTTTTCTCCTTCTCTTTCCTCCTTCATCAAGGTGAGTGATTGGGCTGCACAGCCTGACTTTTATTTTCTGTGGGTCCATTTGTGGTAGTTCCACAAGCATATTGACATACCAGAGACTGGGACTATAGATGGAAGATTTGTTGAAGGCTCTGTAGGTCACAGGGAGCCAGGATACATCTTTTTGTTAGGAAATTCAAATCTGGTGGTGGTTCTAGATTTGAAATCAATTTTCACTTATTCCAGCCTTCTTTGCAACTTTATATCCCTAAACCCACTGAGTTATGAGTGTTTTTTTTGTTTGTTTATGTTTTGTTTTGTTAATGCAAAACGGGTTTTTTTTGTTTGTTTATGCAAAGCGGGTTTTGTTTGTTTGTTTATGTTTTGTTAATCCTCAACCAGGGATATTTTCTCCATTGATTTTCAGAGAGTGGAAGGAAACTGGAGAGACAGAGAGAGAAAGATCAATGTGAGAGAGACATTGATTAGTTGCCTCCCACACTTGCCCCAACCAGAACTGGGGACTGAACCTGCAGTGAAGGTATGAACCCTCGACTGGAACCAAATTCATGTCTCTTCAGTCCTCAGGCCGACGCTCTATCCACTGAGACAAACTGGCTAGGGCTGTGCAAAATGTTTTGAAAGAACCTGCTCCACATTTTACCACAGTCTTGGCCATAAGAACTGACACTGACAGAGTAGGGATATCTGTATGACCAAGCATGGTGAGAGCTGGCTTACAAATAATTGAATGGAGCTGAGAGAAAAACTGTAAAATTCCTGTAGTTCAAGAAGTAAAAATTGAGCAAGGAGGTGGTCTGGGCATTTCAAAGCACCTGATGCCACTAGAAGGACAAGATGCAATTCACCTTGACTTGCATTTGCACTTTATTTAGATATTTGGATATGATAAGTAGGAAATTAGACCACCGTGAGCACACAGCAGAAGAGCAGCGCCTCCTCTGGATGGAAAGAGAAGAAAAACGACAGTGGGAACAAACAAGAAGAAAACTTAACCTTCTTAGAAAATTTGAAGAGGTGAGAGATATATTTAAAATGTGAAGAGAAAAATTGTGTGCAATGTTTTATTCATAAATAATTTTAACATAATTAGTTGTTTAGAAAGTACAGGTATTTTACTAAACACTAAATATAAAAAGGCATATCAAAGGATAGTTTTATTTCTGTAAATTTAAAAAACATTCTTTATATGTATATATACACAGACACATACAGATATATACATATATGATACATACTTTTTTTCATACTTCTTGGAAGTCATTTCAGATCTAAATAATTTACCCATGTTAATCTTTCTTCAGAACTATGATATACAAGCTGACACCAATCTATTTATATGAGTCAATACTGCTCTTAAAGAGATGATCGTGGAAGTTACTAGACACCATTTAAATCCCTGATCACCCTCAGTGTAAGGGGGATACCTTTTTAATTTTAGCTTCAGTAAAAGATAACCATGCCATAAATAACCATGCCTGCATTCCTAATAGGTGTGCAGGAAGGAAAGCCAATGTTTGACTTTCCCTACACTTGACCTGACTTCTGTTAGGCTCTTCACTTGTAATAATTTGCTTGTTGGTGGTGGACAAAATACAAGGGGTTACTGTAAACACTAATCACAATAACACTGTGCTCTCCAGGAATGGAAGACAAAAGAGACGTTGCTTCTGACAGAGACTGTAAAAGGTGTTAACAGAGAAGCTGGGCTAGAGGAACAACTGCACAAAAACAAAAGAGAGAGTGACAAACAGGTAGAGTTAACTTTCACCTCTAATCTGGGCTGTTAGAGGAGAAGCTTTGCTAGTTTGGATTTTCAAAAGTACACTAGACAAGATGACAATGGGTCAGTAACCCCCAATGATATGCATTATTCAAACCTGAAAGGAAATGTTTACTATATTTTGGCCATCTTTATATTCTGACTGTGATATAAAAAGTGATGCCCTATTCTTTAATATAACTACTTTTGACTTTATCTCACACCATAAACTATACTTGTAATTCTTATAGAAAAAAACTAGAGGCCCAGTGCATGAATTTCGTGCAACTGGGAGGATGGGGTCTTTCAGTCCGGCCTGCGCCCTCTCGCAATCTGGGACCCCTTGGGGAATGACCGACTGCCGGTTTAGGCCTGATCCCTACAGTCGGACATCTGGCAGTTGGACATCCCTCTCGCAATCTGGAAACGCTTGCTCCTAACCATTAGCCTGCCTGCTTGCTCTTAACCACTCACCTGCCTGGTCACTCCTAACTGCTTGCCTGTCTGCCTGCTCAGTGTGTGTCACAGCGACCAGTCGTTGCAGTTGTTCCACCCTAAAGATCGCTTAGGATTTTTTATATATAGATGATATAACTGATTTTTTTCTTAGAATTAGAATTTATTGGAAAACATTCTCAATTTTTACCCACCAGTTTAGAGTAAGTGCTTTTAAGTTTAAATAGTATGTATAATATTTTATGATTTAGAGCCTAAATCTGTTTAAAGAGAAAGAGAAACCATTTGTAATCCCAGCACCACCCTATTAACTTACTAGTATACATACACACACACATACACACTTAATCCTAGTATATAAAAACCCTGGGTCATAACGACCAGTAACCACTGAGGCTCGACCAACCAGAAGTCAGTCCTGCAGTCTGACTGCTTCCACTGCAGGCACGGTGCCCCAGCACTGACTGCTGAGGGTCAGAGAGAGGCCAGAATCAGGGCCAGAGAGAAGCCTGAAGAGAGTAGCAGGGACTGATCCCTTGCCTCTGTGGCAGCTTTTGATCAGCACTTGCCTCTCTCTTTCTCTCCCAGTCTGGCCAGCAGCTGCACCTCCATTTATCTCCAGGCCTCTACCAGGGCTGCTGATCAGCCCCACCTTTCTGATCAGGCCCCATTGACAGGCCCAGAGGTGCTGACTGGCATAGAAACCGACCAATCAGAACCAAATCTGGGTGAAGCGTGAGGAACCAATGGCTGCCTAGGAGGCAGAGCTTTTGATGCTGAATGGCATAGAAGCTGACCAATCAGAACCAAATCTGGGTCAACTGTGAGGAACCAATGGCTGCCTAGGAGGTGGAGCTTTTGACGCTAACTGGCATAGAAACCGACCAATCAGAACCAAATTGGCCAGCAGAGGAGGGAAGTTGGGGGCAAGATCAGGCCAGTGGAGGAGGGCAGTTGGGGGCAACCAGGACTGCAGGGGAGGGCAGTTGGGGGTGAGATCAGGTTGACAGGGGAGAGCAGTTGGGGGCAAGATCAGGCCGGCAGGGGAGGCAGTGAGGGGCAATCAGGCAGGCAGGCAGAGGGTTTAGGGGCAATCAGGCAGGCAGGCAGAGCCAGTTAGTGACAATCAGGCAGGCAGGCAGGTGAGCGCTTAGGAGCCAGCGGTCCCAGACTGCGAGGGGGATGTCCCCCCAAGGGGTCCCTAACTGGAGAGGGTTCAGGCTGGGCCATGCAAGAATTTTGTGCACTGGGCCACTAGTATTTCTATAAATATTTATGTATTCCAATAAATAAATAAATTCATGTTATTATACCTCATAGACTGTTTTATAGATTGCTTTTTAAAATTTTTTAATTTTTATTCTTTATTGGTTGCCTCCCGCATGGGAAATAAGCCTGTAACTGAGGTTCATGTCTTTGTCCACAATTGAACATGGGACCCTTTAGTGCACAGGCCGACATTCTATCCACTGGGCCAACCTAGCTAGGACATGTAGACTGCTTTTTAAAATAACACTGACAACATGCTGTATCAATACCAGTAAATGTTGGTCTAAAATTATAAATAATAATTTTAGGTAACTTATTTTTTGCAAATCTAGATTAAGTGTAAGATTTACATAATTTGGCTATATTAATATATTCTGCTATATCACAACTTTTTAATATTGGAAATTCAAATGTGTATAATCTTTTAATTATACTTTTGTCACATGTACCTTTTAGTATTATCAGGAACTCACTGCTCAGATGGAAAGCTCAGTTCATTTCAATTTATTGTAATTATTAGAGGCCTGGTGCTTGAAAATTCATGCACTGGAGGGGTAGTCCCTCAGCCCAGCCTTCCCCCTCTCACAGTGTGGGAGCCCTCAGGGGCGGGAGGCAACCCAGCAATCAGGGGAAGGCAATGCCCCATCACACCTCTGCTGCTGCTATTGCCAGCAGCACAAGCCTCAGCCAGCCTGGTTACCTGAGCCTCAGAAAGCCCTGGGCGGCTGGGCAGCCACCATCCAAGGTTTGCCTGCACCTTGGGCTGGCCCTGGGAAACTGGGGGGCTGAGGGGACTGGGGGACTCCGGAGGCAGGCACGGCAAGCCCCAGCGGGCTGAGGGGACTGGGTACCACCATCTTGTGGCTGTGGGCGCCTCCATCTTTGAGGGTGGGGCAGTCAATCAGCATATTCCCTCCTTATTGGCTGTGGGTGCTGCCATATTTGTGATGGTGTGAGGGTCAATTAGCATATTCCCTCTTTATTAGATATGATTATTTTCATTTTTTTAAATTTCTTTATTAAGGTGTTACATATGTGTCCTTATTCCCCCATTACTCTCCATCCCCCCCACTCATGCCCTCAACCCCCTGTTGTCTGTGTCCATTGGTTAGGCTTATATGCACACATACAAGTCCTTTGGTTGATCTCTGCCACTTACCCCACCCTCCCCTATCTTCCCTCTGAGATTTCATGGTCTGATTGATGTTTCTCTGTCTCTGGATCTATTTTTGTTCATCAGTTTATGTTGTTCATTATATTCCACTAGAGGCCCGGTGCACGAAATTTGTGCATGGGAGTGGGGTGTCCCTCAGCCTAGCCTGCACCCTCTCCAATCTGGGATCCCTCTCACAATCCAGGACTGCTGGCTCCCAACTGCTCACCTGCCTGCCTTCCTGATTGCCCCTAACCGCTTCTGCCTGCCAGCCTGATCACCCCCTAACCATTCCCATGCCAGCTTGATTGATGTCTGCTCCCCTGCCAGCCTGTTTGCCCCTAAATTCCCTCCTCTGCCAGCCTGGTCACCCCTAACTGCCCTCCCCTGCAGGGTTGATTGCCCCCAACTGCCCTCCCTTGCAGGCCTGGTCCCTCCCAACTGTCCTCCCCTGCTGGCCATCTTGTGGTGGCCATCTTGTGTCCACATGGGGGCAGGATCTTTGAACACATGGGGGCAGCCATCTTGTGTGTTGGAGTGATGGTCAATCTGCATATTACTCTTCTATTAGGTAGGATAGAGGCCTGGTGCATGGGTGGGGGCCAGCTGGTTTGCCCTGAAGGGTGTCCCAGATCAGGGTGGTGGTTCCCTTGGGGCGTGGGGTGGCCTGGGCAAGGGGCCTGTGGTGGTTTTCAGACTGGCCACACCCCCGGCGACCCAAGTGGAGGCCCTGGTATCTGGAATTTATTTATCTTCTACAATTGAAACTTTGTAGCCTGGAGCAGAGTCAAGCCTCCTGCTCGCTCCGTGGCTGGCAGCCATTTCTGTTAGAATTTATGTATCTTCTATAATTGAAATTTTGTAGCCTGGAGTGAAGGCCTGAGCGGGCCAGGGCTGCAGAAGCTTGGCTTCCTCCATCACCCGGGGCAACCCTAGCTTCCTGCTCTTCCGGCTCAGTGGCTGCCGCCATTTCTGTTGGAATTTATTTACCTTCTATAATTGAAACTTTGTACCCTTGAATGGAGGCCGGGGCCCGCCAGGGTGTGTGGAAAGCTTGGCTTCCTCCATTGCCAGGGAAATCCAAGCCTCCCTCCTGCTCTCTGTGGCTGCAGCCATCTTGGTTGGGGTTAATTTGCATATTCGCTCTGATTGGCTGTGGGTGTGGCTGGTGGGCATGGCTTGTTGGTGTAGTGGAGTGATGGTTAATTTGCATATTACTCTTTTATTAGATAGGATAAATGAGTGCGATCATATGATATTTATCTTTCTCTAACTAGCTTATTTTACTTAGCATAATGCTCTCCAGTTCCATCCATGCTGTTGCAAATGGTAAGAACCCTTTCTTTTTTACCGCAGTGTAGATGTACCACAGTTTTTAATCCACTCATCTGCTGATAGGCACTAAGGCTGTTTCCAAATCTTAGCTATGGTGAACTGTGCTGCTATGAACATAGGGGTGCATATATCCTTTCTAATTGGTGTTTCTAGTTTCTTAGGATATATTCCTAGAAGTGGAATCACTGGGTCAAATGGGAGTTCCATTTTTAGTTTTTTGAGGAAACTCCATGCTGTTCTCCACAGTAGCTGCACCAGTCTGCATTCCCACCAGCAGTTTTTCATCATTTGTTTTTACTGGGAGTTCTCTCTCTCCAAGTTCGCCTTTCCCTTTCCCTTTCCCTTTCCCTTTCCCTTTCCCTTTCCCTTTCCCTTTCCCATTCCCTTTCCCCTCCTTTCCTTTCCCCTTCTTTCCTTTCCTTTCCTTTCCTTTCCTTTCCTTTCCTTTCCTTTCCTTTCCTTTCCTTTCCTTTCCTTTCCTTTCCTTTCTTTCCTTTCCTTTCCTTTCCTTTCCTTTCCTTTCCTTTCCTTTCCTTTCCTTTCCTTTCCTTTCCTTTCCTTTCCTTTCCTTTCCCCTTTCCTTTCCCCTTTCCTTTCCTTTCCTTTCCTTTCCTTTCCTTTCCTTTCCTTTCCTTTCCTTTCCTTTCCTTTCCTTCCCTTCCCTTCTCTTCCCTTCCCTTCCCTTCCCTTCCCTTCCATTTTCTTTCCTTTTTCATTTCCAGACATCTTTGAAAGTATCTTTGTTTTCAGAGAGCAACAGAATGCCCCAGGTTTCCCCTTCATTTTTACTTGATGCCAATTTCTCTTCCATGAGTCCTAGCCAATGTTAGTGGCAACCAGGACAATGGATAAACTCTAGCACCAGGAGTTCCCATTAGACATGACCACTGATGGGAGGCATGAAACACCACAGGGGGCTTAAGGTGTGTTAATGGCAGAGCTATTTCAAGTACTGATATTTCCAATGAAGGTATTCTAAATTGTCTTTTTTACATCATGTTTTACTATAAGAACATTTCAGTTCATCAATATTTTATATCTTTTCTTTCAGATCTGACATTATAATGTGTATTTTTTTATTCCAAATTATAGGTTTAGGGTTACAAAAATATTTAGAAGATTTTTGCCTTTGTACAAAATAAGTTGTACTGGTTTACCTCTGAACTATTTTTTGCTCTTTGACTTATTTGTCAAATTACTACTGTCTTTAATATCCTATCTAATTAAAGCCTAATATGCAAATTGACCATCACTCCAACACACAAGATGGCTGCCCCCACGTGGACACAAGATGGCCACCACAAGATGGCCAGCAGGGGAGGGCAGTTGTGGGTGATCAGGCCAGCAGGGGAGGGCACTTGGGAGAGATAAGGCCAGCAGGGGAGGACAATTGTGTGGGACCAGGCCAGCAGGGGAGGGCAGTTGGGGGGACCAGGCCTGCAGGAGAGGGTAGTTGGGGGGGACCAGGCTAGCAGGGGGGGGCAGTTGGAGGGGACCAGGCCTACAGGGAAGGGAAGATGGGGGGGACCAGGCCTGCAGGGGAGGGCAGTTGGGGGTGACCAAGACTGCAGGGGAAGGCAGTTGGGGGGAACCATGCCTATAGGGGAGGACAGTTTGGGGGGACCAGGCCTACAGGGAGGGCAGTTGGGGGGAACCATGTCTTCAGGGGAGGGCATTTAGGAGTGACCAGGCTGGCAAGGGAGGGCAGTTAGAGATGCCCAGCCAGCAGGTGAGGGCAGTTGGTGGTTACCAGGCCTACAGGGCAGGATCATTTGGGGAGATCAGGCCAGCAGGGGAGAGCAGTTAGGGGCAATTGGGCCAGCAGGGGAGCAATTAGGCATCAATCAGGCTGGCAGGGAAGAGGTTAGGGAGTGATCAGGCTGCCAGGCAGAAACAGTAGGGCAATCAGCCAAGCAGGCAGGTGAGCGGTTGGGAGCCAGCAGTCCTGGATTGTGAGAGGGATGTCTGACTGCCTGTTTAGGCCCGATTCCAGTAGGTCTAAAAGGGCAGTCAAACATCCCTTGAAGGGTCCCAGATTGGAGAGGGTGCAGGCTGGGCTGAGGGAAACCCTGCCCCTCATGCACAAATTTTGTGCACCGGGCCTCTAGTATTTTTAATAATTCTTTAAATAAGTAGAACTAGCCTTTCAAATTTTTTCTTCACTTTTAAAGGTGTTTTGGCTACTCTAAGCCCTTTAACGTATCCACATAAATTTTAGAATCAGCTTGTTTATTTCTACCAGGAAATTTTACTGAGATTTTGTCGGAATTGTGTTGACTCAACAGATCAGTTTGGATCAATTGATCTCTTTATAATGGTTAGTTTTCCAGCTCATGAACCAAATATATCTCTTCATTTATTTAGATATCTTTAACTTTTCTTATCAATGTTATGAGTTTGCAGTATACAACACTTTTTTATTTTTATTAATCTTTACTAGGGGCCCAGGGCACAAAATTCATACACTAGAGGGGGTCTTTCAGCTCAGCCTGCCCCCTCTCACAGACTGGGAGCCCTCAGGGGATGTCCTACTGACGGCTTAGGCCCGCTCCCCACAGGAAGCTGATCAGGGGAAGGCGCCAGCCCCATCACCCCACTACTGCAGCCACTGCCAGACACTGCAGCCCCCAAGGTGTTTTCATCAACAGACTCCAGTCCCTTCACCATGAAAAAATGACAACTTTCTTTAGGCATTTTCAAGAAGTGTCTTTCATAGGATCTGACATTTCTTTCTTTCTTTTTTTTTTTATCCTCACCTGAAGATATATTTCCATTGATTTTTAGAGAGTGTGGGAGAGGGAAAGACAGAGAGAAACATCAATGTGAGAGGGACACTTTGATTGGTTGCCTCCTGCATGAGCCCTGACCTGTGCCCCTGCCAGGGAGGAGCCTGCAACCTAGGTACATGCCCTTGATCAGAATCGAACCCGGACCCTGCGGTCGGCAGGCCAAGCCATTATCCACTGAGCCAAACTGGCTAGGGCAGGATATGACATTTCTTAGCCCTCCAGCAGTGGACCTTTGCTTTTTCCTCCAGGAGTGGTGGAAAAACCCTAGATCACCTTTTTGGATTCTTATTACCCAAGTTACCAATAATATTACCAGTGGCATACAGGGAGCTTAGCCAATGAGTGGTCAGAAAAGGTGTTTTCTTTGCAGCTCATGCACAGAGGCAGGGCTGCTGGCAAGCCGAGGCTAGCACCCTCACACCGCCCCCTGCTCAAGCCTCTGCTGCAGCTTGGGCAGGCCCCTCCCCCCAGCTCTGCTCAAGCCTCTGCCATGGCTTGGGCAGGCCCCCTCGCTCTGCTCCTGCCCTGCTCAAGCCTCCACTGTGGCTTGGGCAGGACCCCCTGGCTCCGATTAAGCCTCTGCCTTGTGTTGGGCAGGGACCCCTGGCTCCGATCAAGCCTGTGCCACAGCTTGGGCAGGGCCCCCTTCTTCCCCCTGGCTCCACTTAGGCCCTGCTCCTGCCTCTGCTGCCCAGCCCCCAGCCGATCTGTGCCAAAGCTGGTGGGCTAGGAGTGGCCTAGGGCATGCTGGGAGCCCCACAGCTCAGATCCTACATGCGGGCCTACAGGCTTGGAGCAGCCTGGGTCCTGAGGATGTTCCCAGGACCCAGGCCGCTGGATGCCTGTGTATGCAAATTAACCTACCATCATTGGGGTTAATTTGCATACTCCTGATTGGCTGGTGGGCATAGCAGATATATGGTCAATTTGCATCTTTCTCTTTTATTAGTGTAGATTGTTAAAAGTATTACAGATGTCCCCTTTGTTTCATGTTTTTCCCCATTGATCCCCTGTACTTCACAATCACCCCTCCCAGACCTTCACCAGACTATTGCTTTTGTCCATGGGCCATGCATATATGCATATAAGTGCCCCATTAATCATTCCTCCCCCTATCTCCGCCTTCCTTCTGAAATCCATAAATTTCTTCCATGCTTTTATGTCTCTGTATCTATTTTGTTCATCACTTTTTTATTTTTATTAATCTTCATATGAGTGAGATCATATATACTTATCTTTATCTGACTGGCTTATTTAACTTAGCATAATACTCTCCAGGTCCATCCATGCTGTCTCAAAGGATAAGAGTTCTTTCTTTTGTATAGCTGCATAGTATTCCATGGTGTGAATGTACCATAACACTTTTATCCACACATCTGCAGATGGGTACTTGGGCTATTTCCAAATCTTAGCCATTGTAAATTGCACTGCTATGTATATAAGGGTGCATATATTCTTTATGATTAATGATTCTGGTTTCTTAGGATATACTCTTAGAAGTGGGATCACTGAGTCAAATGGCAATTCCATTTTTAATTTTCTGATGAAAATCCTTACTGTTTTCCACAGTAGCTGCACCAGTCTGCATTCCCATCAGCAGTGTACTAGGGTTCCCTTTTCTCCACATCCTCGCCAGAACTTGTCATTTGTTGATTTGTTGATTATGGCATTCTGACAGGCATGAGGTGATAACTCATTGTCATTTTAATTTGCATCTTTAATTTGCACTAATTTGATTAGTGACTTTGAATGTTTTTTCATATGTCTCTTGGCTTTCTGTATGTCCCCTTTGGTGAAGTGTCTATTTAGGTCCTTTGCCTATTTTTTAATTGGATTGTTTGTCTCCCTTTTGTTAAGTTGTATGAGTTCCTTATATATTTTGGAAATTAACCCCTTACCAGGTGTATCATTGGCAAATATATTCTGCCATGCAGTGGGCTCTCTTTTCATTTTATTGATGGTTTGTTTTGCTGTGCAGAAGCTTTTATTTGGATGTCATCTCATTTGTTAATTTCTCCTTAGTTTCCTTTGCCCTATGAGATATAGCCATAAACATATTAAGAGAAATGGCTGAGATTTTGCTGCCTATGATTTCTTCTAAGATTTTTATAGTTTTAAGACTTGCATTTAAGTCTTTTATCTCTTTTGAGTTTATTCCTGTGTAAGGTATAAATTGGTGGTCTAGTTTTATGTTTTGCATATATCTGTCCAATTTTCCCAACACCATTTATTAAAGAAACTATCTTTACTCCATTATATGCTCTTGCTTCCTTTGTCAAATATTAATTGAGCTTAATGGCTTAGGTAGATTTCTGGGTCCTTTGTTCTGTTCCATTGATCTATATGCCTGTTCTTATTCCAGTACCATGCTGTTTTGAGTAGTGATTTTATAGTATAAATTAATATTCGGTATTGTGATTCCTCCAACTTCTTTTTCAAGCTTGTTGTGGTTATTTGGGGTCTTTTTTTGGTTTCATATAAATTTTTGAAGTGCTTCTTTTAGATATGTGAAATATGCCATTTGTATTTTAATAGGGATTGCATTGAATCTATAGATTACTTTGGGTAGTATGGACATTTTAATGATATCAATTCTACCAATTCATGAACACTTTATATTCTTCCACTTGTGTATATTTTCCTCTCTTTTTTCAACATTCTGTAGTTTTCTGAGTATAGGTCTTTTTACCTCCTTTTTTAAGTTCATTCCTCGTATCTTAATTTTTTTGTTGCAATGATAAATGAGATTGTTTTTCTAGTATCTCCGAGAATTCATTATATATGTATAAAAATGCCATCAATTTCTGGGTGTTAATTTTGTATCCTATTATGTTACCAAATTCATTTATTAAATCTAGTAGTTTTATTGAATGAATAGGGTTTTTCTATGTATAATATCATGTCATCTGCAAATAATGACAGTTATACTTCCTCCTTTACAATGTGGATGGCTATATTTTTTTTTTCTTGTTTTTATTATTTCCTTTTGCTTGTTCTGGGCTTTTCTTGTTGTTCTCTTTCCAATTCTTTAAGTTGTACGGTTAAATAATTTATTATTAATTTTTTTGGTTTTTGAGGTAGGCCTGTGATGCTATCAACTTCCCTCTCAGGATTGCTTTTGCTGTGTCCCAGAGATTTGGGGTTGTTGTGTGTTCATTTTCATTTGTTTCCAGGATTTTAAAAAAAAAATTCTTCCTTTGTCTCTTAGGTAAACCATTTATTGTCTAACTAGAGGCCCAGTGCACAAAATTTGTGCACTCAGGGGGGCATCCCTCAGCCCAGCCTAAGCCCTCTTGCAGTTGGGGAGTCCTTGGGGGATGTCTGACTGATGGCTCCCCATGGGGAACAGGCCTAAGCCGTCAGTCAGACATCCTTAGTGCTGCCATGGAGGCGGGAGAGGCTCCCACCACAACACTGCACTCACCAGCTGTGAACCTAGCTTCTGGCTGAGTGATGTTCCCCCTTCTTTTGAATTGTCTACTATGCTGTTAATGTATCCATTCTATTACTGTTTCACATATTTAAAATTTTTATTTTGTTCATTTCTATATATTTCCTGTCTCTTCTTTGCCTTGTGAATATATGGAATGCAATTGTTATCTATGTTAAATTATTTTTTAAATTCTAAACTTCATGTCATTTCTGAGTCAATTTTGATTGATTTAGTCATTTTATGGGTTATATTTCCCTGCTACTTTATATGCTTAGTTTTTAATTGGATGGCAGATATCATGAATTTTAATTTTTGGGTGCTTATAAATATTTTTAACTTTTTCCTTGGATGTAGATAATTTATTTAGAAACAGTTTTATTGTTATAGGTCTTGCTTTTAAAAATTTGTTAGATGGAGCTGGAACCATGTTTAATCTGGGACTATTTGTTCCCCACTACTGAGGCAAGATCCATGTTAATACTCTACTGAATACACTGTGAATAACATGTTTCCAGAAGGGCTGTTGAGGATACACATGATATGTGGCTGAGGAGCGCTATTCTCTAATCCTTTAGGATGGGCCTTTCTGTGGCCTTGGGTAGTTTTTCACATGCATGTACTGATGCATTCTCTTGCTGAATATGCTAGGGAACCCTCTGAGGAGATCTGGGGTTCTTGCTATGTGCAATCATATTCTTTCTGGATCAATATTAGTACCGAGATTCACAAAGGGCAGTCACATTTCATGTATATGTCATGTTTACCTACTGTCAGCCTGAGTGACTGTGTTTAAGTCACTCAGACATCCTCCAACTGAAGATTATTTAGAAATTCCCTCAACTTCCCAGGACAGCTATGGATTAAGAGACATTTTCTGATTTGAAACTTGACTAGTTCCCTGAGTACATGTAATAAAGTAAATTGCATTTATGTATTAAATATGTATATTCATCATGTTTGACCACAAATGGAAATTTACCCTTTACTTACTTACCAAGTAACTTTACAAGTCATGAATGACCATTCATTTCCAATATACTATCATATTGTACTATTGGCTTTGCATTTTTTAAATAGCAAGTTGATGTTAACCAATATATTTTCTTTAATGTTTTAGAAAAAAGTCTTTTTAGAGAACAAAATGGCTTATAATTTACCAAAAAAGCAAGGAAATGGATTCATAAGAAAAGACATGGGAAAAAATACACGTGACTACAGAGGACATGATGGAACACAGTGTGAGTGCAAGAGCTTTAAAAGTTGAGGTGGTTCTGTAGAAAGCACTCTTCTATGTATTTGCATTAAAATTATTTTGTAAATCTTTGCTTACACTTGCTCTACTTGCTTTGTAGCAGACACAGTTCTAGGCATTTCCCTATTATAGTTCAAGGTGCAAAGTAGACATATGTGTAAAAAACAAACCAAAATAATCTTACCAAGTGGTTCCATGGACAAGCTTGTGTATACTGCAGTTCTAACCAATTTCCCTATACTTGAACTAATGTATTGTTTGCTACTGAAACTTGAAAAAGTTGTGTGTAAGATAATGGTTATTATATACCAATACTAGTGGCCCGCTTCATGAAATTCATGTACATTAAAAGGGGATTAATTAGAGGAAATATGTTAATATTGCTATTTGCCCTTTCTCTATAAATAGAAGTGTCAGAGATGAAGGAAAATTAGTAAAATATATATGAAAATCTTCCCTTGTCAGAGTCTGGGGCACACCATGAGACCCAGAGTCAAGTTCCCACCCACCCATGTGTGCCTCGAAATTGCACAAGACCCAGACCCAGCCAGCCACACCCCATTGGGATAGATCCAGACCCGGTCGGTCCCACCCTTGTCAAGCCCTGCTGGGAGGGAGGTGCAGCCTCAGGTCCCCTGGCCTGGTGCCATGTGGGGGGCGCAGCCTCAGGTCCCCTGACCCAGAGCTGGCAGGGGGCATGGCCTGAGGTCCCCTGTCAAACCCCACAGGGTGGGGGGCACGCAGCCTCAGGTTCCTACTGATTGCTCGTTAAGGCTCCTTACAGGAACTCGGCCTCCACTGTGGGAGCAGCCATCTTGTGTTATGGAAACCCCACCTCTGCTGTGGGCGCCATCATATTTGTGATGGAGTGACGGTCAATTTGAATATTCCATCTTTATTATATAGGCTAGTTTTCTGCTGCTTTGCCAGCCATAAAGAATAATTGACAATACCAGAGAAAAACAAAGGGAAGAAGAAAGGGGGGTGTTAGAGAAGAAAGGAAAGTAAGGAAGAATTGAAGGGGAAAAGGAAGGAGATGAAGAAAGTTTAAAGGAGGAACATCAGGTCCCAACTTTGTTATGCCTGACCTCTACCAGCTGCCTTTTATTTATAACATTATAAAACTATAGAGGACTTTATCAAATCAATTTAATTAATAGTATTAATTAAAATTCCATGGCCAGAATGCAAAAACTGTAGACTTGTTTTAATTATCATGACTGTAATATCAGGAAAACATGATCATTTTCCATGCAGTTATCTTCAAAGCATCCATTCATCCTATCTATCCCACTAGTCCTGTTTCTAGGTGAGAGCCTACCTATGTCACTCCAGGAAATTACTAACTAATCTCCACTATCTCTTGATTTCACTTACTTCAAATCCATTTTTTGAACTGCTACCTAATGATACTTCTTTTAAAACTCTCTTCTGATTGTTTATTTTCCTGGCCCCAAAACTTAAAGATCCCCATTACCTCTCATGAAGCTCAGACTTCTTAGGAAACCAGCCATTCATCACATTCATCACCATCTAGAGTCCACACCACATCTAACTATTTTACTTTATTTCACATATCTCCTTGAAGAAAGCAGCTATGATCTAAGTGTTACATATATAGACTCTGGAGCCAATCCACCAAGTCCTGCTTAACCGTTTTCCAACCATGTGCAGGGCTCGGACAAATAACCGCTCTAAGCCACAGTTCCATCCTTCTAAAACAAAGATAATCCTATATAATAAAAGCCTAAATGCTAAGTGTCCAGTCGTCCAGTCAGTCATTCGACCAATCAAAGCATAATATGCTAACGATATGCTAAGGCCGCTCAACTGCTCACTGTGACATGCACTGACCACCAGGGGCAGATGCTCCGACTGGTAGGTTAGTTTGCTGCTGGGATCCGGCCAATTAGGACTGAGAAAGATGGGCCATACATGCACTGGAGCCCTCCCGCAGCCCCTCCTCAGCTGGCCAACTTCCTGCATCCCTCCCCAGCTCCAATCATGCACTAGTGGGGTCCCTTGGCCTGGCCTGAACCCTCTCCCAATTCGGGCTGAGAGACCCCCCCTCACACCGAGTACACAAATTTTGTGCACCAGGCCTCTAGTCTACATACTGTATGTAAAAGCCCATTGACCGAACAGCAGAACAACAGAACAACCAGAATGACTGGTGGCTATGACGTGCACTGTGGCAGCCAACAGCTTGATCCAGGCCCTGATTGCCTCCCTTCCCTGTTGTCCTGTCCCCCAATTGGCCCCGCCAGCCTGGCCCTGAATGGACCCCATCAGAGTGAGCCGGTTGGACCCCAGCCATGCACCAAACCTCTATCCCAGTAGTTGGCAAATTGCGGCACGTGAGCCACATGTGGCTCTTTGGCCCCTTGAGTGTGGCTCTTCCACAAAATACCACATGCGGGCATGCATGTACAGTGTGATTGAAACTTCGTGGCCCATGTGCAGAAGTCGGTTTTTGGCTCTCAAAAGAAATTTCATTCATTGTACTGTTGATATTTGGCTCTGTTGACTAATGAGTTTGCTGACCACTGCTCTATCCTATCTAATAAAAGGATAAAATGCAAATTAACCATCACTCCGTCACAAAGATGGTGGTGCCCATAGCCACAAGATGGCGGCACCCAGTCCTCTCAGCCCTGCCAGAGTCCCCCAGTCACGGGGGGAGGGGGGGGGCAAGACTGCTGAGAGTGGGCAGCATGAGCAGCCTGGCAGAACACTTGCTTTGTCACCACGGCAACAAGGCAAGCGTTTCATGTCTGGCCGCAGATGGGCCTCTGGCCAGGCCGGGGCACAGAACGCTTGCATAATAAGAGAAGGACCCGGTGAGCTGAGCAGAGTCGAGTGGACCCCAACTCCCGGGCAAGGTCAAGTCCGGGTGGCCAGAGGGTGGATGGGTGGAGGATAGTGTGATAGGAGGGGCTGGTGGCAGAGACACAGGGGTGAAAGCCAGCTGAGAAAGAGGAAGGAAGCCCTTTATCGGAGTTCCTGAGAACAGGGAGGGAAGTCGTTTGCATTTCCCAGCCTCGGATGGGCCTCTGGCTAGGCTGGGGTGCAGAATGCTAGCAGGGGCGTTAGTGAGGAATGACTGAACATTAAGAGTAGCAACCACACAGCAGCTGCATGGGGTGTCCAGGTAGGCAGGGAAGTTAGTGAGGGACAATCAAAGGACTGACCAGCAGGCTGTGTGGGGCGACCATGTTGGCAAGGGGGGCAGTTAGGGGCAACCAGGCAAGCAGGGGGCAGTTGGGGGCAACCAGGCAAGCAGGGGAGGGCAGTTGGAGGCAATCAGGTAGGCAGGCAGGTGAGCAGTTAGGAGCCAGCTGTCCCGGATTGTGAGAGGGATGTCCAACTGCCGCTTTAGGCCTGATCCCCGGGATCGCACCTAAACCAGCAGTCAGACATCCCTCGAGAGGTCCCAGATTGGAGAGGGTGCAGGCTGGGCTGAGGGGACCCCCCCTCCCCATGCACAAATTTCATGCACTGGGCCTCCAGTCCTATATAATAAAAGCATAGTATACAAATTGTCCCCTCAATCGGGAGTTCATTCAGGAGTTCGACCAGGGGGTAGGGCTGGCTGGGGGAAGGGAGGGAGCGGCTGGCAGTGGCAGGCGACTGTCAGACGGGAGGGAGGCCCTGGCCAGCAGCAGCAGCCACAGGAGGCCAGTGGGAAGGGAGGGAATACCCTGCTGGTAGCCAGCAGTTGCTAGGGACCTTACCAGTGCATGAATTTCTTGCACTGGGCCTTTAGTCCATATATATAAAAGCCTAAGCAACAAAATGACTGCTCGACCAGTTGCTATGATACACACTGACCATGAGGGGGCATACACTCAACGCAGAAGCTGCCCCCTGGTAGTTAGTGCACTCCCACAGTGTGAGTGCTGCTCAGCTGACCGACCCATCCTGGTGGCCCACCAGCCTGGTGGTAGCTACTCACTCCCTCAGTAGTCCTGCAGGTCCAATCTCCGGAGAATGGGCCAGTCACCAATGGACCAGCACCACTGGCAGGATCACGACAGCACTCCAGGCCTCCTGGAAGTTGGCCTTGGGCTCCGCTGCTGCTTTCCCTTCCTAGATGCTCTGCAAGGAAGAAACAATATAAAAGTGGCCGCCAAGTGAATCCTGACAACCTGTGCAAACGTCAGCGGGACGGATCCAGATCCCAGGCCAGCAAGGGCTTCCCACTACCCTCCCGGAGGGCCATGATGTCCCAGCCCCCTCACACCCCTTGGATCGGGCACCTGACACAGGGCCCATGGCTGGCAAGCGCCACTGCTGCAATGTGAGCCTCTCCCAATTGGGACTGACTGGGCGCGAGCCCATGGCAGGCGCCGTGGGGCCGAGATGAGCAGGAGCGGCAGGCAGGAGGCCCGATCCCCACAGACCACCCCAAAGAACCCCACCCATTCACGAATTCGTGCACTGGTCCTCTAATACTCCTATATAATTCCCATAAAGTGTTTAAAAGTTCTAGCCCATGACAAGCACTCATTTTTTTTAATTGCCCAATCAAATGAGACTACTGACCATTCCTAAAACACAAATTACCTTTCATACTTCTGTGCCTCTCTTCCAATTTTCTCAGCCTGGACTAATGTTCTCACTGACCATCTGTCCAAATTCTACAATCCTTTAAGTTCCACTACATATGAAACTCCATGAAGTCTTATGTAATAAACTAACTGGAACATCACTCTCCTTTGAATCCCTATAGTACTTTATGTCATCATTTTCTATTTTTTATATATTCAAAGCCCAATGTTATTTTATTTCTTTAATTTGAATTGAACCTAGAGAGAGGAAGGGAGGGAGAGAGGAAGAGAGAAACATTGATGTGAGGGAGAAACATTTATCGAACCCACAATGTAGGTATGTGGGCTGACCAGGAATGAAACCTGCCTCCTTTTGGTGTATCCGATGATGCTCCAACTTCTGAGCAACACTGGTCAGAGCTACTTTGTGTCATTCTTGATACACTAATTACATACTTCCCACTGTCTTAATCACCCATAATATTGTAATCTTTGTGTTTCTCAGGGCACCTGGTTCTTTATGTAGATAAGTAAGTATAGACTAATGATGTGTTTGCTGAATGAACTAATCCATCTATCAGCTCATTGAGACAATGACACAATGCCATGCCTCAGAAATCACTTCAGTAACTACATACATTTCTTACTCTTCAATGGTTAACTTTCTCATTAAATAGCAAAAACATTTTCAAGAAGACATTGTAAACATTTATTTTCTCAAATCCCTCTCTTTTGAAGTAGAATATAAATTAGTTTAATTTATATTATCGAGGTGACAGAGGATAAGAATACTTGTTTCACAGATGAAATGAAATCCTACCTCTGTAGTAATGTTGTCATCTTCCACAAAGTAGGCCGCTTCCAGTGGACATAGAGAGAATGGACGAGGAAGGGACTATCAAGGGAATCTGCTCCAGCGGGGAGACAGATCACCCTCACATTTTATATCTCTAACAGAAACCCATTGAGCACACCTGTTGAGAGGGTCCTGTGCCCCCCTAAAAGTTTAGGAACAGGAACTAAAATCAGTCCTATCACGAACAAGGAACATGGGTGGTGTCTTAGGCCCGGCTGTGGGCACACCTAAGAACTGCAATGGTCACTGTGGGCTGGTGAATGTCCAGCCAGTATGTTGGTGTGCATCCCCACAAAGAGGAAATCACATTTTCCAGTTGAGCTGGGTGTAGCCTTTCCTCTCTGCCAGAAGAAAATTCTACCCTCATTTAACTTGAGGGATACTATTTCATGAGTTATTGTCTTTCTTCCAATTTCTCATCTCTCCATCTTCCCCAATACTTCCCCACAGTCCCACATGTAAATTACATATGAAATAGATGTCACATGTTAAATGAAACTTTGTACATGTTTGACTAGCCTAGTGAAAAAGACCCTAAAAGTATCAGGTTGAATTGGAAAATAAAAGTATATTACCTGATAAAAAATTGTTGCAGCTGAAATTTCTAGACATAATAGACATCGAGCTATCGATCCAGAACAATACCTTTAAATCCATGTAGCATTAGTGTGAGTTCTCAGGTTGTTGACTCTGTTTGTGTTGTGCTACAATAGAAGTTGGCTAAGTCTTCATGTGATAGTAAACACCACAAGACTACACGGCATGTGGCCTCTGTCAAAACTATTCCATTGTGCCTTTGTAGCACAGAAGCAGCTGTAAACAAAATAAGAACAGATGCATGCGGCTGTGATTCAATGAAAATTTATTCATGAACAGTGAAATTCAAACCTTAATTTTTACATCACAAAATATTATTTGCTTTTTTTCGTGATTAAAAGACTAAAATGATTCCTAGTTTTGCAGGCTAGTCAAAAATAGATGGCAGGCCAGATTTTCCCATGGGTGGTAGTTTGCTGCCCCTGTATAATTTAAATTTGGGACCCATAAATTAGTTTAATATTATAAATCTACTAGTGGCCTGATGCATGAATGAAGATTCGTGCAAGCATGGGCCTTTGTTCCCCTGGCATGGGCCTTTGTTCCCCTGGCACCGCCTTCGCTCTGGCAGGAGCAGCCTTTCCGCTCTGGCCCGGAGTCACCTTTTTGTCTTCCCATGCTGCCCAGAGGCCAGGAGTGGCTGGGGTGGTGCAGAACACCTGTGTCATTGCCATGGCGACGATGCAAGCGTCCTGCCCTGGCCCCGGCCCCTCAGCGCCTATGTATGCAAATTAATCTGCCATCTTTGTTGGGTTAATTTGCATACTCCTGATTGGCTGGTGGGCATCGTGAAGGTATGGTCAATTAGCATGTTACTCTTTTATTAGGTAGATTTTGCTGTAGTGTATAGATGTCAAGTATATTCAGTTCATTGTTTCTAATGATTTTCTGCCTGCTAAATCTGCCCATTTGTAATAGAGGTGTATTGAGGTCTCCAATTATGATAGTAAATTTGTCTGATTTTCCTTGCAGTTTTATTCATTTTTGCTTCATGTAGTTTGTCACTCTGTTACTGGGTGTATAGATGTTAAGGATTGTTATATTTTCTTGGAGAATTGGCCACTTTATCATTATGTAATGCCCTTCAGTATCTCTGATATCTTTCCTTGCTTTGATGTTCTATCTAAAATTATTACAGCTACTCCTGCTTTATTTTGATTAATGTTAGCTTAATATATGTTTTCTATTTCTTTACCTTAATCTATATGTCTTTATAAAGTGAAGTTTCTTATAAACAACATTTAGTTGAGTTTGTTTGAGCCAGTCTGACAATTTGTCTTCTAGTTGGTGCATTTAGACTATTAATGTTCAAAATAATTATTAGCTATAAAGGAAACTAAAGATAAACACCACTAATCTCCCAAAACTTTATAGGTCATTTAAAAATTATTTTAATGTCAGAACCTTTACTGGCAAAACAAAACAAAACTTGTACAAATATTCCAAATTATAAATTAAATTGATCATATGAAATTCTCAAAAATAACACTAAATTATAAATTTCCAAATATTGTGAATAAATAAAAAGAAAAAAATATTGTGTTTTCAATTTAATATTTCAATGCTGGAGTACTTAAAAAATTGTTAGATAATTTAAGAATGCTATTTAAGCTTTCAAAAATTGAAAAGCATAGTGAAAAATCTTTTTGTGAGGCAGATTATTTTGTGATAGTATATATGATAACTATAGTTTTTGTTGGGAAAAAAATCAAATTTGGAATTTTTTATTAAATTTATTGAGATGACATTGGTTAATAAAATTATATAGGTTTCAAGTGTACATGTCCATGATACATTGTGTGCCCACCACCCAAAGTCAACTACAATGAAATACCAGCTCACATCTATTAGAATGGCTATTACTAATATTTATAATTTTAAAGAAAAATCTTATTTTAAAAATTCTTACTGAAATATCAAGAAAGTTATAGCAGAGAGGTAATTTGGGGAAGATGAGACGGGTAATTCTAAAACAATCCAGGAAGTCATATTAAAAGAGAAATGAGGGTTCATCTAAGACATCCAGTTTTCTTTTGACCAAAAGGAGATTAACAGCTATACTCATTTTTTAAAGGCAGTTTGTGACAGTGGAGGAACATATGGCAGAATAATCTTTGATATTTTTATAGGAGGTAAAAGCTTAAATTTGAACAAATGTTTAGTTCTGGGAATAAAAAATAAATATACTTAGGAAGTGCTCATATCAATTAAATTTTGTTCTTGGAAGAGTTAACTAGTTCTTTTTACCCTAATAACAATGTACAGATTGTTACATTGGTGGGACAAACTGCTCCCTATGGGCACAGTGGCTTCCTTAGAGAATATTGCTACTTGCACCCAGAAAAATCTGAGGTAAGAGAGACCAGAGAATCAATGAGAGAGACATGACTTTTCACCTCAGTACATGCAAACTACAATTGCTACACCGATAATCTCAAAAACTAAAAAATTACATGCTGTTTTTTAGATTTATATTCTGATGCTCCTGAATACCATAAGGGGACTACATCAAATATTTACTAAGCTTTTACTATGTCTCAGGCACAGCAGGGAATGTAAGCATAAGAAAGAAGCTGGCAACTGTTGGCTCAATAGAGTATACAAGGAATATATAGTACCTGATAGTAATCACAGATCATGTAATAAGTGGTATGGCTAATGTAAGCAGAGTGTGGAAGAGAGATGAAAAACAAATCTAAATGCACCACTTCACATCATTTTTAGATTACTGAACTTTTACTTCTATATGAACTACATAAATCAATTTGTAGAAAATTAAATTACAAAATCTTTTGTAATGAAAAATGACAGCTGTACAACTAATGGAAATAACAATAAAGAACTCAGCTATATCAACATCATGGAAAAGAATCTGGAAGTCAGATGTTAGAACATGTAAAGGAACATTTACAAATATGCATGTATCTAAGTAGAAGTCTAGAAGGTGATGAGGAAATTGAAACAGTGGTGTTAGCTCTGAGTAACATTCATTTTTCTTTTATAAAATATTCTTGAAATTAAAATAAAATTAAATACCTTGTAGAATTAAAATACTCATTATTTATTAGTTTTAATATGAATTTTTTTAGTATATTTTATTGATTTTTTACAGAGAGGAAGAGAGAGGGATAGAGAGTTAGAAACATCGATGAGAGAGAATCATCGATCAGCTGCCTCTTGCACACCCCCTACCGGGGATGTGCCTGCAACCAAGGTACATGCCCTTGACCGGAATCGAACCTGGGACCCTTGAGTCCGCAGGCCGACGCTCTATCCACTGAGCCAAACCGGTTTCGGCTTAATATGAATTTTTAACATTAAAAATCACTTCTTTTGTATTTCAGTATCACAGATTTTCAAGCACTTTTAACCACTGAAATGCTTTAAATAATGGTAAATTTACCAATGTTAGAATTATATAAAAATGCATATTTACAAGCCCCCTCCCCTTTTTATTATATTAAATGCATATGAGTAGGAAAATTTTGAAGCATGAATTTCATTTTAATTTTCTGGCTTTCACAGAAGTGTTTAGTTTACCAGTTGTATAATCCTCTCACTATAGTAGATTATATAATCATATGATGTGAAAAAAACTATCAGATTCTTTTACACATTTCCAAATTTATAGTCAGATTTTGTCAACTCTTTTTAGAATAAACTAAAAGAAAAGAAAACAGAATAAATTTTAATTCTCTTACAAATATCCATTGAATACTCTGGTTTCTCTTCAGATTGCATAAATCTTTCGCCTTTTACAAACATCCATTGAGTAGTTTAGATATCCCTCCTCAAATAGTCACATTTCAAATATATTTTGGAACTGCTTAATGTTATGCTTCTATGTTATGTTTTGGATATGCTGGGAGACCATGTTTAATTATTAATAAAACATATTAGGTAATAAGTACATTGTTCTGCTGATTATCATAGCACAATAATCAATGTTTAGCTCATAACCACAAAATGAATTAAATTATCATTGTATTTCACAGAAAATCAGATCATTAACATTTAAACAAAATAAAGTTTTTACATAGGAACAAAAGGACATTGTCTATTCTCAATGTCAATAATTTTACAAGTGAAGATCATGTTCCAAAACCCTTTTCTAATGAATTCTTAATAAATAAGCAAAGGCCATCGTGTACATTTACACCATGGAATACTATGCAGCAGTAAAAAAGGATCTCTTACCCTTTGAGACAGCATGGCCAAGTGAAATAAGCCAGTCAGAAAAAGACAAGTATCACATGATCTCACTTATATATGGAATCTAAAGAACAGAATAAACTGATAAACAAAATAGAACCAGAGACACAGAAGCATGGAACAGACTGTTGAATATCAGAGGGAATCGAGAGTGGGTGGGTGGGAGGGAAGAGATTGACCAAAGAATTATATTTATATATACCTAACCCATGGACACAGACAATAGTGTGGTGAAGGCCTAGGGCAGAGGGTGGGTGCGGGATAGAAGGGGTCAACAGGGAAAAAAAGGGACATCTGTAATACTTTCAACAATAAAGATTTTAAAAAAATAAGCAAAGGCAACATATTCCCAAAACCCTGTAACAATACCCTAATCAAATGTGAGATATATAAGCAATATATTCTCATTAAGTTTTGTCAAATATTAAGCATGTGATTGGAAAATAACATTGGTTATACAATAATTGTTTCTTTCTATGATGACTTTAAAATGTATTAATTTCACTCAAAAGACATTACTAAATACCTATTCTAGAACTTTTTCTAATGTTAGTATTGGGAAATGAGAACTGGTAAAAATATAAGTGATTTTATCAAACAAAAAATGATTCAAATAAATATTTTATTATGACTGGGACTAGAAGAACAATAGTGGAATATGCAGAAAAGTATGTATATGTAAAAAATACAGGTGAAAGTAGATTATTTTACAAAGTCTTTTTATAAAGATAAATATTAAATACTAAGAAAAGGAGTTAAGGAAGATTTGAAAGTTTTTCTGAATAATTTCATCAACAAAAGAGAATACCCCAGATCTAGATAAATGGAAGCATGTGACCAAGTGTCAACTCCCTTCCCTCTTCCCTTACCTGCTGACACTTGACAAAATAGAATATTTGACTTACAGAAACCTAAATACATGCTGAAACTAAACAATGGCGATAATCTCCTAAGGCAGTGGTCGGCAAACTCATTAGTCAACAGAGCCAAATATCAACAGTACAACGATTGAAATTTCTTTTGAGAGCCAAATTTTTTCAACTTAAACTTCTTCTAACGCCACTTCTTCAAAATAGACTCACCCAGGCCGTGGTATTTTGTGGAAGAGCCACACTCAAGGGGCCAAAGAGCCGCATGTGGCTCGCGAGCCGCAGTTTGCCCACCACGGTCCTAAGAAAACCAGAAATGAATACAAACAATGAATTAAATCATGGCCAACTAGAAATTCCAAATTCTAAAATAGCATCATAATATTCCTTATAGTGTTGGGAAACTCCATTGACTAACTTGATTAGAGATGAAAAGGCCTGTTTATAAGCAAGAACCACCTTCTATCACCCACCACATAGTTTTATAAACACACAGGACAAAAAAAACAAAGGAGAGAGAATCCAAATACAAGGGCAATTGAGTTTTGGGAGAATATTTTCTTGTAGTTGGGGACCAGCCACTGAAGTATTACTCAGGGGTAAAAGATATAAAAGAACATGAAAAACTGGGAAGTTCTTTATTTGGGAGCTACATTTGCCACCACTGTGGTTTAATAGCAAGATATTGGATGAAGACAGCTGATCATGTTGGAGCAATGGGAAAAAAAAGATAAATTGGTATCACAAAATCTATACTTAAATTTATTTCCTATGCATAGCCACATGGTCAAGAATGACGTGACATCAGAGGAATGGTGGTGTAAGGGCGCAACTTTTCCTCTGCCCCAGACATTTCAACAAGTTAACCATCTATAATTCAACATAGAAATCCCTGCTCAACACAAATGCATGCCTGAGAGACCCGCACACTAAAACGCATAAAGGTGGGCATCTGGAAGAAACGAGAAAACCAGAAGGGAGGAAAGTGCAGAAGGCTTGCAGACACAGCCCTGTAGCCAGGAGCTTGGGAGCTCGTGGCTCAGCTGGCCAGGAGAGGGAAGAAAGGTGGAGGAAGCAGGCATTTTCCTCTGGGCAGGAGGAACAAAGAGCTGTGGGAGGTGGATGGGGACGTGGGGGGAGCGGGGGGGGGGGGGGGGGTGGAGGAGCGGGGGGTGGTGGTGGGGAACAGTGAGGCACCAGCAGGGAGAGTTAAGAGTGTGTGAGAAAGGGCAGTGTCTGAGTTGGCAGGTACCTGACAAAGCACAGGGTCTTGCTATGCGGCTCCCCACTGTTGGCTGGCTGCTGTTTTTTTCAGACAGAAATGGAGTATCAAGAGCTTGGCCACGGCTTGAATTCCGAAGACTTGCCTCCTATTGCCTTTGGAGTCAGATCCAGGAGCATATCATCCATAAACCAAGAGCTGTTGCAATAGAATCGCTATTTCCCTCTGTGACTGATTCCCAGGAGGGGTGGTTGGGGCGGGACCCCATGAGGTCAGGGGTTGCCATTATGATGAAGGCAAAACAAACCCCACCCACAAGCAGGGCGGCTGTATTGTCACAGGCAACTGGGAGGCTCAAATCTGGGACTGCAGAGGTAAAAAATCTTGTAATTCAGCCCCATCTAGTGGAATATAGTAGAAAGAGCTCTTCAGAGATAAATGTGAAAACAGGAGGACAGCAAATACCAGGAGGAACCCAGTAACAATGATGACCAGAAAGAAAATGAAAAATCCCCAGAAAGTAGGTGTGAACTCATGGAAATATGATATAAATGACAGAGATTTCAACTCTGTCAGTTGCAGTTTTGAAAATACTCAACTAGATGTGAGAAAATACTGACAGGCAATTCAGTGCACTCAGAAAACAAATCAATGAACAAAAATGAGTATTTTACCAAGGAAATTGAAATTTTAAAGAAGAACCAATCAGAAATCCTGGAAATGATGCATGTAATTAAGGAGATTGAGAGTAAGTTACTGAGCATAGAAAACAGAACTAACCAGTTAGAGCCGTGGTCGGCAAACTGTGGCTCGCGAGCCACATGCGGCTCTTTGGCCCCTTGAGTGTGGCTCTTCCACAAAATACCACGGCCTGGGTGAGTCTCTTTTGAAAAAGTGGCGTTAGAAGAAGTTTAAGTTTAAAAAATTTGGCTCTCAAAAGAAATTTCAATCGTACTGTTGATATTTGGCTCTGTTGACTAATGAGTTTGCCAACCACTGAGTTAGAGGAAAGAACTAGTGATATTAAAGATAGGAATCAAGAAATGATGCAGAGGGAAGAAGAGAGAGACCTGAGAATAAAAAAGTTAAAAAAAAGAAGAGCTCTATGAGACCTCTCTGACTCCATCAGAAAAAGCAATATTAGAATTATAGGCATTGAGAAGGAGGAAGAGAGGGATCATGGAATGTAGAATCTATTAAAATAAATAGTGGATGAGAACTTCCCAAATCTATGGAAAGAACTAGATCCTCAAATCCATCAATAAAACAAATAGAACACCTAGTTACCTATCCAAAGAGGCCCTCTCCAAGGCACTTGGTATCGAAGCTGTCAAAAATTAATGACGAAAAAAAATTCTCAAAGCAGCCAGGGAAAAGAAGGAAGTGATCTAAAAGGAAAAACTAATCAGAATTTCATTTGATTTCTCAGCAGAAACTCTACAAGCCAAAGAGAGTGGAACCAAATACTCAAATGTCTGAAAGAGAGGGATTACCAGCCATGCATAATATCTGCAGCAAAATTATCCTTTAAATATGAAGGAGAAGTAAAGACATTTCCATCCATACAGAAGCTGGGGGATTTTATAACTAGAAAACCTCAATTGCAGGAAATACTCAAGGGCAGGCGTCCTCAAACTACCACGGGCCACATTCAGCTGTTTTTGCTGTTTTGTTTTGTTTTTTACTTCAAAATAAGATATGTGCAGTGTGCATAGGAATTTGTTCATAGTTTTTTTTAAACTATAGTCTAGCCCTCCAACCGTCTGAGGGACAGTGAACTGGCCCCCTGTTTAAAAAGTTTGAGGACCCCTGCTCAAGGGAGTTATTCTATCTGAAAAAAAGAACATAAGGTCATAACACTATAAGATCACCAAAAAATTTACAGCATATATACTGGATAACTGTGACAACAAAAACATGCAAGGGGAAGGAGGAAAGGTTTAAACTGGTAAAGGGAGATGAATATCAGATGCACTCAAAAGGGAAAAAAACTATGGTATATATGCAACTTCATTTTTCATAAACCTAATGGTAACCACACACAAAAATCCTCAAATCAGGACATATAGCTGAAAAAAAAAGGAAACAGTGGAGAGATGTATGGAATACCACCAAACAAAAACTACAGATGGAAACATAAAGGAAAAGAACCAATGGAGGCATAGAGCTACCAGAAAATAAAAGATAAGATGGATCTAGGAAATCCTCAGACTTCAGTAATTATCCTAAATGTAAATGGTCTGAATTCACTAATAAAGAGGCACAGAGTAGCAGAGTGGATCAAAAAAACAAAACCCAACAATATGCTGCCTACAAGAGAGACAACTAAGTTGCAAAGACAAAGGTGGATTCAAAGTAAAAAGGTAGAAAATGATTATTCAAGCAAATACCATACACAAAAAGGCAGATGTAGCCATACTTATAGCTGAAAAAATAGATTTCAAGATAACAAGAAGTAAAGATGGACATATCTACACTAATAAAAGAGAAACATGCAAATTAACCATCACTCTGCTATGCCAAGCCACACCTACCAGCCAATCAGGAGTGAGTATGCACATTAACACAACCAAGATGGTGGCCGGCCACAAAGCTGGAGCAAGCAGGAGGCTTGGGTTGCCCCTGGCAATGGAGGAAACCAAGCTTCCTGCCCGCCCTGGTGGCCCAAGCCTCCGCTGAAGGCTACAAAGTTTCAATTATAGAAGATAAATAAATCCTAGATACTTACTTCCAGCCGACCCTGGCCTCTGCTCAAGGAGGCGCTGAAAAAGAAAAAAAGGAGGGGCTGGGACCTTGGGTCACCAGGCGGTGATCAGGCCAGGATGGGATGGCAGGGGCTGTTGGAGGTAAGCAGACCAGCAGGGGAGCAGTTGGGGGTGAGCAGGCCAGTGGGGAGGGAAGGTGGGGGCAAACAGGCCAGCGGGGGGTGGGGGGGACAGTTGGGGGTGATCAGGCTGGCAGGGGGACATTTGGAGGCGAGCAGACTGGCAGCAGGGGGCAGTTGGGGGCAAGCAGGCTGGCAGGCAAGAGTGGTTAGGGGCCCAGGCAGGCAGGCAGGCAGGTGAGCCACTGGAGCCAGCATTCCCGGATTGTGAGAGGGATGTCCGACTGCCGGTTTAGGCCTGATCCCTGTAAACTGGCCCGATCCTTCCAGGGGTCCCAGATTGGAAAGGATGCAGGCTGGGCTGAGGAACACCCCCCCCATGCATGAATTTCATGCACCAGGACACTAGTTATAATGATAAAGGAAACACTACATCAGTAAAACAGAACACTTCTTAATATTTATGCACCCAACCAAGGAGCACCCAACCAGGGAGCACCGAAATATATAAAACAACTACTCACAGAACTAAAGGCAAAAACAGGTCAAAACACATAGTTGGATACCTTAATACTCTACTGTTAGCTCTAGACAGATCAACCAAACAGAAAATCAATAAAGAAGTACTGGCCTTAAAGAAAAACTAGACCAAATGGACATAATTGGCATTTAAAGAACATTTCATCCCAGAACATCAGATTATGCAATCCTTTCCAGTGCACAGGGAACATTCTCAAGGATGTTCTTTAAATAAAGAGGCACTCAAATCTTTAAAGGTATATCTGATCTTTAAATAAAGAAACCATATGTTGGGTCACAAAACTAGCATCAACAAATTTAAGAAGATTGAAATTATACCAAGCATATTCTCTGACCACGATGCCTTGAAATTAGAAATCAACTGCAGAAAGGAAGTAAAGAAACCCACAAGTATGTAGAGATTAAACAACATACTACTAAAAATGACTGGGTCAAAGAAAAAATAAAAGATGAGATCAAAAGATAGAGACAAATTAAAAATGACAATAAAACATATTAAAACCTCTGGGATGCAGCAAAAGCAGTAATAAGAGGGGATTTTATATCATTACAGGTCTATCTCAAGAAATAAGAGCAATTCTAAGTAAACAACCTAACATCACATCTTAAAGTACTTGAAAAAGAAGAACAAAAGCAACCCAAAGGCAGCAGAAGAAAGGAACTAATAAAAATTAGAGCAGAATTAAGTGAAATAAAGAACAAAAAGACTATACAAAGAATTAATAAAACAAAAATCTGGTTCTATGAAAAGATTAATAAAATTGACATGCCCCTGGTTAGATTCACTAAAGAAAAAAGGGGAAAGGCCTATATAAACAAAATCAGAAATGAGAGAGAAGTCACCACAGACATCACAGATATACAAATGATCATACTAGAATATTATAGAAGATTATATGCCACCAAATTCAATAACCTAGAAGAAATGGATAAGTTCCTAGAAATATATAACCTTCCTAGACTAAATCATGAAGAATTAGAAAATCTAAATAGACCGAACAGCAGTGAGGAAATGGAAACAATAATCAAAAACCTCCCAAAAAACAAAAGTCAAGGACCATATGGCTTCCCCAGTGATTTCTACCAAACATTCAAAGAATATTTAAAACCTATCCTCAAACTCTTCCAAAATATTGAAGAAGAAGCAATGCTTCCTAACACATACTACAAGGCACATATAACCCAGATACCAAAACTTGGCAAAGAAAACATACAAAAAAATACACAACAGACCAATAGCTCTGATGAATACAGATGCAAAAATCAAATACAACAGTACATCCAAAAATCATACATCATGATCAAGTGGGGTTCATTCCAGAGGCACAAGGATGGTTCAACATACACAAATCAATCAACACAATACACCACATTAACAAAAGAAAGAATAAAATCATATGATCTTATCAATAGATTCAGAAAAAGCATTTTGTAAGATACAACATCCATTTCTGATGAAAATAGTCAATAGAAATAGAAGGAAATGGCCTCAACATAATAAAGGCCATATATGATAAACCCTCAGCTAATATCATACTTAATGGTAAAAAACTGAAAACTTTTCCTCTAAGATCAGGAACAAGACAAGGATGTCCACTCTCACCACTCTTATCCAACATAGTGTTGGAAGTCCTAGCCAGAGCAATAAGGCAAGTAAAAGAAATAAAAGGAACTGTTGGACATTGAAATTGGGTCTCAAAAGAACTGTTCGTCCAGAAAGAAACTCACTACACACTGATTCATTTGCCTGTCACCATAATCATTATTGCTTGTCTCATTTTTGGTTCTTATAAGTGTATTTCTAATAGCACATGATCTCACTCATCTAGGGGAAATAATGAACAACATAGACTGATGAACAAGAACAGACCCAGAAACAAGGAGGTATGGATCAGACTGTCGGGCCTCAGGGGGAGGGTAGGGAAGGGTGGGGGTAAAGGGGGAGATCAACCAAAGGACTTGTGTGCAAGCATATGAGCCTAACCAGCGGTTAAGGACAACAGGGGGGTAGGGGCTCACAGACTGTAAGAGGGGGTAGGCTGGGCTGAGGGACTCCCCACCCCCAATGCACAAATTTCGTGCACTGGGCCTCTGGTGTGGGATATAAAACTAAAACTCATGAACACAAACAGCAGTATAGAAGGTGCCAGAGGGAAGAGGGTGGGAAGATAAGGGGGTCTTAATATAAGGTGACAGTAGAGGATTTGACTCTGGGTGGTGGAAACGGTGCAATACAGATCTTGTAACATAGAAACCCACACCTGAAACCTATATGTACATGCTGACCAATGTCACCCCAATCAATTTGATTAAAAAAGAAAAAAATGAATATCAAATCTTACCTCTCATAAAACACAAAACTTATTCTAGATGGATCATAGATCTGAGAGTGAAAGCTAAAATTATAAAGTTTCTGGAAGAAAATATCACCAAGTTTTGGCCATTTAGTGTAAGAAAAGATTTCTTTAGAGGTAGGCAAAATATTTTTATAAGCACTTTGCAAAAAAATAAAAAAATGATGGTCAATAAGCACAAGATAAGATGGTCAGCAAGTAAATAGATTACCAAATGATGGCAAACCTCCTCAATGATATACTCTACAATTAAACTCTACATTTAAAAGAAAGTGAACTGCTGATACATGTAACAACATAGGTGAAGCTAAAGTAATAGTCCTCTGTGAAATGAAGTAGACATAAAACTGTATATTACATGATTCCACTTACATAGAATTCCAGAAATTTGAAATATATAGTTATAAGGGGAAGGTCACCAATTGTCTGCAGCCAGGGGCAGATGAAGGGATGGGCTACAAAGGGGCATAAGGAATCCCTATAGGCATGTTGGATGTGGTCTTTTTCTTAATTGTGGTAATGATTCCACAGGTATATTATGGCTCAGGATTTGTAGAATCATATACATTCAGTGGATTATTTGTACAAATTATAAAACAAGATTTTGAACATGGTTGTGCATTGTGCTACAATTTTATTTACTTATTTATTTACTGCCAAATAAGTTTTTGGAAACATATGCATACACTTGTGAGCACTAAATTTTATTTATTTTTTTTAAAATTTTAATTTATTGTTTAAAGTATAACATATAGTAGTACATATATCTCCTTTTTTCCCCCATAGACCTTCCTCCAGCCTCCTCTACCCCCTGTCACATGCCCTCATACCACGCCCCCCAATGTCTTGTGTCCATTGGTTGTGCTTATATACATGCATACAAGTCCTTTGGTTGATCTCTTTCCCCCCTTCCCCAACACTCCCCAGCCTTCCTGCTATAATTTGACAGTCTGTTCAGTGCTTTACTGCCTCTATATCTATCTTTTTGTTCATCAGGTTATAGTGTTCTTTATTTTCCATAATGAGTGAGATCATGTGGTATTTTTCTTTCATTGCCTGGCTTATTTCACTTAACATAATGCTCTTCAGGTCCATCCATGCTGCTGCAAATGGTAAGAATTCCTTCTTTTTTATAGTAGCGTAGTATTCCATTGTGTAGATGTACCATAGTTTTCTAATCCACTCATCTGCTGATGAGCATTTAGGCTGTTTCCAAATCTTAGCTATGGTGAATTGTGCTGCTAAAAACATAGGGGTGCATATATCCTTTCTGACTGGTGTTTCTAGTTTCTTGGGATATATTCCTAGAAGTGGGATCACTGAGTCAAATGGCAGTTCCATTTTTAGTTTTTTGAGGAAACTCCATACTGTTCTCCACAGTGGCTACACCAGTCTGCATTCCCACCAGCAGTGCCCGAGGGTACCTTTTTCTCCACATCATCGCCAGCACTTGTCATTTGTTGATTTGTTGATGATAGCCATTCTGACAGGTGTGAGATGGTACCACATAGTCGTTTTTATTTGCATCTCTCAGATAATTAGTGACTTTGAGCATGTTTTCATATGCCTCTTGGCCTTCCTTCTGTCTTCTTTCGAAAATATTCTATTTAGGTCCGTTGCCCATTTTTTTATTGGATCATTTATCTTCCTTTTATTAAGTTGTATAAGTTCCCTGTAGATGTTATCACTGATAACATTTGCAAATATGTTCTCCCATGCAGTGGGCTTTTCATGTTGTTTTGTTGATGGTTTCTTTTGCTGTGCAAAAGCTTTTTATTTTGATGTAGTCCCATTTGTTTATTTTCTCTTTAGTTTCCACTGCCCTAGAAGCAGTATCGGTGAAGAAATTGCTTCGGCATATGTCTGAGATTTCTCTGCCTGTGGATTCCTCTAGTATTTTTATGGTTTCCCAACTTATGTTTAAGTCCTTTATCCATTTTGAGTTTATTTTTGTGTATGGTGAAAGTTGGTTACCTAATTTCATTTTTTTGCATGTGTCTGACCAAATTTTCCAGCAGCATTTATTGAAGAGTCTGTCCTGACTCCATTGTGTGTTCATGCCTTCTTTGTCAAATATTAATTGAGCATAGCGGTTTGGGTCAATATTTAGGTTCTCTATTCTATTCCATTGGTCTATATGTCTGTTCTTGTGCCAGTACCAGGCTGTTCTGAGAACAGTGGCTTTGTAATACAGCTTGAAATCTGGTATTGAGATCCCCCTACTTTGTTCTTCTTTTTCAGGATTTCTGTCGCAGTTCGAGGTATTTTTTTATTTCAAATGAATTTTTGGAAAGTTCTTTCTAGGTTTGTGAAATATGCCATTGGTATTGTAATGGGGAGTGCATTGAATCTATAGATGGCTTTGGGTAGTATGGACATTTTAATGATGTTGATTCTACCAATCCATGAACATGGTAGGTTCTTCCATCTGTTTACTTCTTCATCTATCTCTTTTTTCAGTGTCCTGTAGTTTTCCACTTATAGATCTTTTACCTCCTTATTTAAGTTTATTCCTAGGTATCTTAGTTGTTTTGGTGTGATGGTAAATGGGATTGCTTTTTAAGTCTCTCTTTCTGTAAGTTCACTATTGGTATATAGAAATGCCATAGATTTCTTTTTTTTTAAATTTCTTTATTGATTAAGGTGTCACATATTTGTCCTTATCCCCCCATTCCCATCCCACACCCCTCCCTACGGATGCCCCAACCCCCTGTTGAACTTAACCATTGGATAGGCTCATATGCATGCACACAAGTCCTTTGGTTGATCTCTCCCCCCTCTCCCCACCCTCCCCTATCCTCCCTCTAAGGCCCGCTAGTCCGATCGATGCCTCCTTGTTTCTGGTTCTGTTCTTGTTCATCAGTCTATGTTGTTCATCATTTCCCCTAGATGAGCGAGATCATGTGTCACTAGAGATATACTTATAAGAACTGAATGTGAGACGAGCAATAATAGTTATGCTTACAGGCAAATGAATCAGTCAGTAGTGAGTTTCTTTCTGGACCAACAGTTCTTTTGAGACCCAATTTCAATGTCCACCAGTTCCTTATGTGTACATGTCAGCACTGACCCCTCAGCTCTGGATGGTGGACAAATAGTGGTAACGGAGGTCCGACTCCCTCTGGTTTGGTCCATAGATTTCTTGGCGTTAATTTTGTATCCTGCTACATTGCCGAATTCATTTATTAAGTCTAATAGTACTTTGATGGAGTTTTTCTGTGTTTTTTTTTTTATGTACAATATCATGTCATCTGCAAATAAGGACAGCTTTATTTCTTTTTTTTCCAATTTGGATGCCTTTTATTTCTTCTTCTTGTCTAATAACAATGGCTAATAATTCCAGTACTACGTAGAACAGGAGTCGTGAGAGTGGGCATCACCGTCTTGTTCCTGTTCGTAGGGGAAATGGTTTTAGTTTTTGCCCATTGAGTATGATGTTGGCTGTGGGTTTATCATATATGGCTTCTATTATATTGAGGTATGATTCTTCTATTCCCACCTTGCTGAGAGTTTTTATCAAGAAAGGGTGTTGGATTTTGTCAAATGCTTTTTCTGCATCAATTGATATGACTATGTGGTTTTTATCTCTCAATTTGTTTATGTGATGTATCACATTTATTGACTTGCAGATATTGTACCATCCTTGCATCCCTGGGATAAATCCTACTTGGTCATGGTGTATGATCTTTCTGATGTACTGCTGGAGCCGATTTGCTAGAATTTTGTTGAGGATTTTGGCATCTATGTTCAGGAGGGATATTGGCCTGTAATTCTTTTTCATTGTGTTGTCTACATCTGGTTTTGGTATTAGGGTGATGCTGGCTTCATAGAAGGAGCTTGGAAGTGTTCCTTCCTCTTGAAGTTTTTTGAATAGTCTGAGGAGGATAGGTTTTAGTTCTTCCTTGAGTGTTTGGTAAAACTCCCCTGTGAAGCTGTCTGGCCCAGGCTTTTGTTTGCCGGAAGCTTTTTGATGACTGCTTCAATTTCTTTCATAGTTATTGGCCTATTGAGATGTTTAGATTCTTCCTGATTGAGTTTGGAAGGTTGTATTTTTCTAGGAATATGTTCATTTCCTCCAGGTTGTCCAGTTTGTTGGAATAGAGTTGTTCATATTATTTTTTAACAATACTTTATATTTCAGTTGGGTCTGTTGTTATTTCTCCTCTTTCATTTCTGATTTTGTTTATTTGAGTCCTCTGTCTTTGCTTCTTGGTGAGCCTGGATAGAGGGTCATCAATCTTGTTTATCCTTTCAAAGAACCAGCTCTTGGTTTTGTTGATCTTTTCTATTGTTTTTTGTTTGTTTGTTTGTTTGTTTCATCTCTATATCTTTTATCTGTGCTCTGATCTTTATTATTTCATTCCTTCTGCTTACACTGGGCTTTTCTTGTTGCTCTCTTTCTAACTCTTTGAGTTGTAGGGTTAGGTAATTTATTACCATTGTTTCTTGTTTTTTTGCAGTAGGCTTGTAGAGCTATGAACTTCCCTCTCAAGACTGCTTTTGCTGTGTCCCATAGATTTTGGATTGTTGTGTTTTCATTGTCGTTTGTTGCCATAATGTTTTTTATTTCTTCTTTGATCTCATTGGTAACCCAGTCATTGTTTAATAGCATGCTATTTAGTCTCCATGTGTTTGTTTTTTTTGTATTGTTTTTATTGTAGTTGATTTCCAGTTTTATGTCATTGTGATCTGAGAAGATGCTTGGTATGATTTCTATCTTCTTGAATTTGAAGAGACTTTTCCTGTGACCCAATATATGATCTATCTTTGTAAATGACCCATGTGCACTTGAGAAGAATGTATATTCTTTGTCTGGGGTGAAATGTTCTGAAGATGTCCATTAATTCCATCTGATCTAGTGAGTCATTTAGAATTGATGTTTCTTTGCTGATTTTTTGTTTAGAGGATTTGTCCAGTGGTGATAGTGTGGAATTAAAGTCCCCTACTATGATTATATTGCTGTCAATCTCTCCCTTGATATCCTCCAGGAATTTTTTATGTATTTGGGTGCTCCTATATTGGGTGCATATATGTTTATCAGAGTTATTTCTTCTTGTTGGATTGCTCGCTTTAGTAATATGAAGTGGCCTTCCTTATCTTTTTTTATGTTCTTCACTTTGAGATCTAATTTTTCAGATGTAAGTATTGCTACCCCAGCTTTGTTTTCATTTCCATTTGCCTGAAAAACCTTTTTCCATCCCTTCACCATAGGTCTGTGTGCGTCTTTTTTTCTGATGTGGGTTTCCTGGATACAGCAGATATATGGGTCATGTTTTCTTATCCACTCAGTTACCCTATGTCTTTTGATTGGGGCATTTAATCCATTTACATTTAAAGTTATTATTGATAGGTACTTGTTTGTAGACATTTTTATTCTTTATGCCTGTGTTCCTTCTTCCCTTCCTATTTTTTCTTTTTACAGCAGACCCTTCAGCATGTCTTGCATTGCTGGTTTGGTTGTAATAAACTCCCTTAGTCCTTTTTTTGTCTGTGAAGCTCATGATTCCACCTTCAATTTTGAATGATAGCCTTGCTGGGTATAGTATATCTACTTTGCCTTAGGAGAATTTGTGTTAATAAAAAACAAGGAGTCCAGAGCGACAAGATAACTTGGTTTCTTTATTTCGTCTCTGGACTCTTGATTAATTTACACACAGCACCTTCTCCAGATTCTTGAACCCCTTCTAGATGTTGGATTAAGACCCCCAGTACTGGTCACCCCAACTGCCCCCCTCTGCTGGCCTGGTCACCCCCAACTGCCCCCCTGCTGGCCTGGTCGCCCCACGCAGCCTGCTGTTCAATCGTTTGGTTGTCCCTCACTAACCCCCCTGACAGCCTGGTGGTAGGCAGCCATCTTGTGAGGGCATGAGGGTCAATTTGCATATTATATATTTATTATATTAGATTATTATACAGGATATTTTGGTTTGCCTTTAGATTTTGTCTTTGCATAAGGAGAGAGGGTTAATCCAGTTCATTACTTTGCTGTGGCTAGAAAAGGAAGCTACTGTTTTATTTTTAATCTGATTTTTTAAATTACTTTATTGATTGAGGTATCACATATTGGTCCTCAAACCCCTCCACACATATGCCCCCACCCCCCTGTTGTCCATGATCACTGGTTAGGCTCATATGCAAGCACACAAGTCCTTTGGTTGATCTATCTCCCTTATCCCCACCCTCCCCTACCTTCCCTCTGAGGTCTGACAGTCTGATCGATGCTGTTCTTGTTCTTCAGTCTATGTTGTTCATCATTTCCCCTAGATGAGTGAGCTCATGTGATACTAGGAATACACTTATAGGAACTGAAAATGAGACAAGCAATAATGGTTATGCTGAGAGGCAAATGAATCAGTCTATAGTGAGTTTCTTTCTGGGCCAACAGTTCTTTTGAGTCCCAATTTCTATGTCCAACAGTTCTTTATGTGTACATAACAGCAATGACATTTCAGTTCTGGATGGTGGACAAATGGTGGTAATGAAGGTCCAACCCTCTCTGGTTTGGTCCTGGGCAATCTGCAGTGACGCACATCTGCTGACTGCTAGTATGGCAAGGCATCGTCAGCGTCTTCCATCTCTGGACTGTTTCTCTTCTGTCTTCATGGCTGGAGCACTCCTGTCAATTCCTCTCTGTTGCAGGAATCCACATGGTCTCGGAGTTGTTTTCTGAAAATATACAAACATATTCTTGACCAAAAGTTAATAAAGGAATCTTTTCTATAAATTTGACTTGCGATCCTTTTTCATTTTTTGCCCAAACGATTTTTCTTTGGCTTGTTTTGATACCATGTAAGTTTTACCTGGGTGTCTGGCTGTTAGCATTACAAATGAAAGTTAATTTTCTAAAGTAAAAATTTTCTAGATGTAACTAGAAATAACTCTGATAAAATACAGGATATTTTTCCTTACATGATATTCTTCTACTATCCCCCTTTTTTGGTTTAAATATTAGGAGGCTTTTGGAAATTTTGTGCTGCAATCTTGATAGCTTTTAAATTTTACTTTTTTGCACTAAAATGTGACTGCTTTAGGTTCATTATATGTTATGCAATTTTACCATGAGATGAACCCAATAAAAATTTTAGTTAACACTTTAGGAACAGCTTTTTTATCTAGTACAATTGATTTTTCTAGAATATTTCTTATTTCGATTGGCCAATTTAAATTAGTCTGAAAACTTGACTACTATTTTACTGTCAAATTTAATACTCTAACAACCATCTTATTTTACCCTTTAAATATTAGTGGAGAGAATTATTTGCCTTCTTGAGTATGCCCTGAGCATTCCTGGTGCTAGGCTGGATTTAGATATTAAAGACCCTAATTCCCCGCTTCATGGGTGCAAGACATCTCCATCAGGTCTTGTTGCAGTGAGAGGGCATCTGCTGTTGGCCAAGTCTCTGTTACCTGGGTCCTGATTTGAGCTGGGCATGGGAAGCAAAGCACCCCAAGTTTGCAGGGGCCTGCACCCTCACCCCTGCTGAGGGAGGTCTCCTGCCCCCATGGCTGCTTTTCTTCACATGCCCAGCTCAAATTATTTTATTAGGAAACTATTAGGTAATTTTAGTTGGAAACTTTCTCCAAGGTATATTAAAATATTTTATGGGTTTTCCAGTACAAGTATTTCATACACTAGGGTTTTATCATTCAGTCAGGATCAAGAAGGCCTTATACATCCCCTTTGCACATATGAATTCCCTCTGAGCTTTAACCACCAAGTCTAAATATACTTGACCCTAGAAACATCTAAGAGTATAAGAGTTTAGTTTTTTATGTATGTCAAAAGTGCTGTTTAGATAAATAATATTTTGATGTTCTAAGCTGATTCATCATATTCAGGAACAATTATATTTTGTGTTTTCAAGTTTCCCTTTGCTAATATGTCCCAGGCTCTAATATAATTAAATATATTTATAAAAAGTTTACATCTTATCATCTTTTGTAGATGATTACACAAAGGATTCTAAATTTCACATGCTTCACTTTTTTTTTTTAAGTTTAAAATATGGATACTAATGCCTGGCCACTGTGGCTCCGTGGTTGAGTGTCAACCTATGAGCCAGGAAATCATGGTTCTTTTCCTGGTCAGGGCACATGCACTGGTTGTGGGTTCTATCCCTAGTGGGGGGCGTGAAGAAGGCAGCTGATCAATGATATCAATGATTCTCTCATCATTGATATTTCTATCTCTCTCTCCTCCCTTCCTTTTTGAAATCAATGAAAATTATTTTTTTAAAAATATGGGTACTTTAAGAAATAAAAGTTTCAAAATAATACTACAACATAATTATGTATTTTTCTTATGGTTTTTCTTTTTTTGGAAAATAGGGGGAAAGAAAACAGCTGCATTCTCTATCTGTGACAAAGTCTTTCAATAAATGAGACGAGCAACATCAGTAATAAATAAAGCAATTTACTTCTTTCAAATATGACTATCTCTACTCAATATCAAAGCTGTAGCCAGTGGTAGAGCCCAGCAGCTAGCATGGCTAAAGTGAGTACGTATTGGGAAATCAGGTTGTCACTCTGTCAGCTACATTATACTGACAATGACAGACTAAGATTCCTGTAGAAAACATTTTGGAGCTTTCCTTTTGAGTTCACTACTAAGGAACTATCCCATTTCACTTGGTCACGGATATCATTTGAGTGACAGAAATGTATTTCATTGCTGCTACTAAAAAGCAATTAGCTTTTACTTCCCATTGTAGGCAGAGTCTAGGGTGTTCTTTAATGAGAAATAGGAAGTAATGTACTAGATGTACTAAATTGTTTCTCCGTTTTCCCCCCATAGCTCCCCTCTACCCAGTTCCCACCCCACCTTCTGCCCTTACCTCCCCCTCACTGTCCTCATCCATAGGTGTACGATTTTTGTCCAGTCTCTTCCCACACCCCTTTTCCCCTGATAATTACCAATCCACTCCCTTTATATGCCCCTGATTCTATTATATTTACCAGTTTATTCTGTTCCTCAGATTTTTAATTCACTTGATTTTTAGATTCACTTGTTGATAGATATGTATTTGTTGTTCATAATATTTATTTTTACTTTTTTATTCTTCTTCCTCTTCTTAAAGAATACCTTTCAGCATTTCTTATAATACTGGTTTGGCAGTGATGAACTCCTTTAGCTTTTTTTTTTTTTTTTTTAAATCTGTAGAGCTCTTTATCTGACCTTCAACTCTGAATGATAACTTTTCAGGTAGAGTAATCTTGGTTGTAGGTCCTTGCTATTCATCACTTTGAATATTTCTTGCCATTCCTGTCTGGCCTGTATAGTTTCTGTTGAGAAATAAGCTGACAATCGTATGGGTGCTCCCTTGTAGGTAATTAACTGTTTTTCTCTTGCTGCTTTTAATATTCTCTCTTTGTCTTTTGCCCTTGGCATTTTAATTATGATGTGTCTTGGTGTGGATCTCCTTAGATTCTTTTTGTTTGGGGTACTGTGTGCTTCCTGGACTTGTAAATCTATTTCTTTCACCAGGTAGGGGAAGTTTTCAGTCATTATTTCTTCAAATAGGTTTTCAGTATCTTGCTCTCTCTTCTTCTGGCACCCCCATAATTTTGATGTTGCTACACTTGAAGTTGTCCTAGAGGCTCCTTACACTATCTTCAAATTTTTGGATTATTTTTGCTTTTTGCTTTCCCAGTTGAGTGTTTGTCGCTTCTTTGTATTTCAAATCTTTGACTTGATTCTTGCATTCCTCTAGTCTGCTGTTGAGTCTCTGTATAATATTTTTTATTTCAGTCAGTGTATGCTTAATTTCTAGTTGGTCCCTTATCATATCCTCAAGGGTCTCATTAAATTTATCAGCCTTTCTAGGAAATTCTTGAAAAAACCTTATAACTGTGGTTTTGAACTCTATATCCAGTCATTTGTTTTCCTCCATTTCTTTAGTTTGTGATCTGTTTCTTTGTCTCCACATTTTCACTACTTCCCTAAGTTGGTAGAGTAGCTTTGTGTGGTAGGTGACCTATAAGACACAATGGGTCAGCCTCCCAGTTACCTGAGGTGGACACTCTTGGTGTACCCCTTTGTGGACTGTGTGTACAGCCTTGTTGCAGTTAAGCCTTGATTGTTGTTGATGTCACTGGGAGGAATTGACCTCCAGGCCAATTGGCTGTGAGGACCCGCTTTGTCTATAATGGAAGAACTGCTGTGCTGGAGAGACGCTTATGGAGCAGGACTTGTTTCAGTGGGGCTTTGGTACTCACTGAGTCTGCCTCTTGAATGTGTCACTTATGGATGTGAGTAGTTGAAATCTGGTGTTGTCTCACACTGACCACTAGATAAACTAGCTTCTGGATCTCCAATGGGGTGCAGATCAGCTACTGTCTGAGGCCACCCAGCAGGAGCTACAGCAAGAACTACAGTTTTCTCCTCTTTGCATGGGGTTTGGAGGTTTTGGAGCTGTCTGACCAGAGCTGCAGTATGTTAGGTTAAGCTGAGATAGGGCAGGCCATTTATATGCAAAAGCCACTGGGTGAAGCTTGGGTGGTTTTGTAGACTGTGTGGAGTGGGGTTTCAGGGAATCACTAGGCTAGGGCGTAGGAAACAGCGTTGGCTGCCAGTCAGCCATCTCTGCGTCTCTGCGTCTCCAAGTACCCGTGTCCCACACCCCAGCGCAGTAAACAATGATTGTTGTATGCACCTCTGCAAGAAAGTCACTCTCACTTTCTGACCCGATGGCAGACAGTCCAGCTTCTCCCTGTAGGAGTTTGGGTCCCCAGCGTCTCCCCAGAAACTAGAGTTCAGAGTAATTGGTAGCTTGTCTCCCTTCGGATAGCCAGTCGCCCGCCTCCAGCCCAATTTGCACACCTCCGTACCTTAGCTTTTCAGTGCCTGTGCACATCTCAATGCTCTTTTCTCTTTCCCTCTAGTTGTAGAAATTTCACTCAGCCAGCTTTCCCATGGTTCTGGGTGATAGATGTTTTGTCTTTTAGTTGTAGTTTTGCAATTGTTGTGCAAGGCAGCAGTTTAGGTGTTTACCTATTCAAAAAGTAAAATACCTAGAAAAATCTAGCAAAATATGTACAATATCTCTACAATATAAATGACAAATCATTAATGACAGAAAATGATGTAACTAAAATGGAGAGAGAACAATATTCATAAACTATAAGCCTCAATATTTTTAAGATAGCAACACTTACCCCAATTTGAACTATGCATTAAATATAATTCCAATTATGCAAATTGATAAGCTGATTCTAAAAATGAATTTCCATAAAAAGAAAAAGTTGAAAGATTTGTTCTATCTAATTTCAAGAATGAAATTACAAAGAAAACTGATATTAGTGAAAAAGCAGACATGTAGATCAATGTAAGAAAATAGAGCATCCAGAAATTGGTCCATAGCCACGGAATTTATTTGTTTTTAACAAAGATGCCAAAGTAATTAAATTTAATTTGTATTCATAAAGATTGAGCATTCTCCCTTTTCAGATGCTGTGTATAAAAATTAACTCAAAATGCAATACATATGTAAATGTTCAACCCAAAACTATAAATTTTTTTGAATAAAATAGTTTATGATCTGGTAAAACATTTTTTAGATGAGCTCAACAAAACATGCAAGATAAAAGAAAAATAAATTGAGACTTCATAAAAAATTCTTCTTCAAAAGACATCATTTATACAATTAAGAGAAAAGCTGCTGAACTGCCAGGTGTCAAGGTGGTAAATTAGGACAACGAGCCAAACGAAAAGGCAGAATCAAGGCTTTGTTCACTTACCGTATGTATCAGTTTGTGAGGACTGCCATAACCAAGCAGCACATACTGGGTGGCTAGGAGTCTGAGATCAGGTGTCAGCAGAGTTGTTTCTTCTGCGGCCTCTCTCCTGGTCTTGTAGGTGAGCATCTTCTCCTTATGTCTTCATATGGCTTCCCTCTGTGTGTCTCTGTCCCAAATGTCTCTTTTATAAGGACACCAGTCATATTGGATTAGGGCCCAATGCACAACATCGCTTAACTTTAATTAGCTCTTTAAAGTCCATATTTCCCAAATACAGTCACATTCAGAAGTACTAGGGAGTTAGGAATTGTTCAGGGACACAGTCCAACCCATAACAATGTGATAGCGCAGCCAAGAGGCAAAGAAAAAGAAAAGTGCAGACTTGCCAATGTTCCCTTTTGCCTACGGAGTGGTCCTGGGAAGGGGTCAGTCCTATGATGTGCAGTGGGAAATCATCTCAGGGCTAAGGATCCTGAAAACACAACAACTAACTCCTGCCTTTTACTGACCCAGGAGGCCAAAGGAGGGGGAGGAGGACTGCTAGGAATGAGAAAGTGCTGAGTCAGAGTGGAGAAAACTTTGTTAATAAGGAGGTTGCAGCTGTGTGGTCTTTGAATGGAGGTACCTGGACAAGAAATGCTGATATGCGTATGAACCTGGCTAGCCCAGTGTTGGGGGCTGTGTCCTTGACTACCACTCCCTCCATGCTTAAACTCTCAAATCTAGGTGTTCATGAATACAATTTATAAATTAGTGAAAGTCTACATTTTAACATATTAAGAATATGTAATCTAGAAGCAATTAAAATAAATTTAAGGGATTACTGTACTAATAAAGGAACTGTGGAAATACACAGAGACTAACCAAATGAGAATGAGCAAAAGATGTTTATTTAGAGCTGGCTATCTAGCAAAGGAGTCAGCCATCAACACTTTTGTTTGGCACAGACTCAAGGCAGGCAGATGAATGGGAAAGCTTTATATGGAAAGAAAAGAAAAGGAAGGGCTTTAAGCATCCTCTGATTGGAGGCTGTCATCATGGAGAAGCTGTCAGTGGCCTAACTGGAAGCACAGCATCCTATATGATTGGTTCTGGGTATGTATTTGTCTTCCTCTGGTTGGTCCCAAGTTAAAAGCAGGGGCAAAAATTAGCGAAGCTGTCAGTTATTGATCAAGTCCTGGCTATTTGGGGCCAATGTCTTCTGAGGCTATGTGCAGCCTCCTTGGCCTGCTTGTTGCAGGTCGAGGGGCAGAATTCGACTTTATATATCGTCTGGCTATCATCCATTTGTATATTCAGTCTCTCAGTGAAAAAGCAGTAAAACATTAGTACAGAATATTATGATCAAATTGTTATCAAAGAATTGCACAGGTAGAATTTCTCCATTGCTAGTGGGAGTGGGGTTCTTACGATATCTTGAGAAAAAGAATTTTCTAAAACTCGTCATACAGAAGAATGAGATGTGGTAGAAAGGTTTATTTGTGTGAAATTATATCCCTGTTTCCAAAGTCCATTTCCCTTAAACCAGTCCTGGAAAAGGTATAGCTGGGGATTCAGAAGCAAAGCCAGTGTCCAAAGTTTCTGTTCCATGGTGGAGTTGAGTACAGCATAAGGCTAATTTTTAGTCCTTCAGTCCATGCGTGTGGATTCCACATGGCTGTAGATCATGTGGTTGAGTGCAAGGCATGAGAGCATACTCCTTGCAACAAGAATCCCAAGAGAGCAAGAGGGCCAAGGGAGGGAACTCCCTTTGTTCAGAGCTTATATATCTCAGGTTTTGTGCCCTGTTCTGGCCAGTTACCTGCTCCAAGGTGTGACTGCAGGTAATCACCTTTGCTATGTCACTCCGACTTTACAGGGCATGCACCTATTCTTTCTTTGTCCAACCCTACCCCCAGGATCTGTGGGGAACAGACCTAGCCAGTGTGAAACTGAGCTTCCTGGCACAAATGACATGCCTCTATCATATGGCCTTCCCTTTACTCCATTCCTGTTAATTAATAATCAGATTATATTCAGTTTCTAAATATAGCCCAAGTAATATATATTCCTTTGCATTGTTTTCTGAAAATTAGAACTTATGTGTGGATTTGAAAGTACCATTAATATGTTATATAGAATTAGAATTACATTGTAAAGTAGGAAAAGTGTTCACAAAGCACAAAATTACGTGAAATAAGCATGAACATTCTATAAAACACTGAGCAGAAAAAAAATCAAAGCCTGTAGTTTCCCAGAGGACAGCAAATGCAATGCAATTCAAAAATAATGCATACACAAGATCAACAGATTCCAGATCCTAAAGGCAAATTATAAGTTTTTAATTCACCATATTTGGGTGAATTAACCATATTGGAATAGCATGTTAGAGAAGACATATATTCAAGGCATTGATAAAATTAATAATGGGAGAACAAATAAAACTTTGAGCTCTCTCAGCCAGGGTAAAAATAAATGTCATTGCATTTGCTCCTTTATTTAAAAGAGTGAAGAATACCAAAACCTTAAAGAAAAGAAAGTAATGTTTTACTCTTAATACTGAAAGACATTTCTGAGTCTGGTAATTTGATATTCTTAATTATTAATGTCACATTTTACATAGTATAGTCTCTGAAATCAAACTGCCTATGATCAAATCCTATATTGGCCACTAACAAACTGGTGGGGAGATGCATGACAAAAGAGAAGTGAGTAAGAAGTTATAAAATAGTCACCCAGGCTTGGTAGAGTGGCCTTACATATTAGGTGTTCGATAGGTTTCAGTGGCACAGTCTCCCTAACCACCCAAGCTGGTCACTTGAAGTACACACCCCCCCATGTGGGCTGTACACCCTTCTCTTATAGTTGAGCCTTGATTGCTGTTGGCATCACAATAGGAAGGCTTTACCCCCAGGTGAATCAGCTGCAAGGACTGGCTATGACCACCAGCCTCTGATCACCACGGAGAATCAGCTGTGCAGGGGCCCACCCAACAGAGAAGGATTTATTTCAGTGGGGCTGATGCCAACTGAGTCTGCCCCTTGAGTATGTCACTTGTGGAGGTGGTTGGGTGTTGGTGCTTTTATGTGGTCTGAATCTTTGCACTGGGTGCACTGGCTCTGGGACCTCTGGGGAGGTACAGGCCAAGGTCAGCTGCCACCTGTGTTCTGCTTTGGGCCACCCAGCATGAGCTACAAAGTGATCTGCAGGTGGCTGCTAGCTCTGGAGGTGCCCAGGAGAGGCCAAGCTGTGAACCAAGGCTGGCTGCTGGTAGTGACAGACCTGGGGCCACTTAGTGAGAGGTACAGGACATGCTGAGGCCAGATGCAGCTTGTTTGAAAGATTTTAGGTAAATCTGAAGCATGAACCAAGATGGGCCATTCACTTGGAAAGACACTGGAAACAGCTTGTATGGGTCTGAAAATTGGGTGGGGTGGGACCTTAGGAAATCACCAGACTGGGGCATATTGTGTGATCCAGGTTGATGAAATCTCAAACGTGGTGTCCACCTGCTGGCTCTGTTGGGTGAGGGCTCATCAAAGGCACAAAGGCCTCTGCCAACACTTCTGTCTGGGAGAAAGCTGCCTCCCCAGCTTTTCCCCTGATACTGAACTCCCTGTATGTCTCTTGTGCCTTTTGAGCTGCTGCCCTAGTTGGAGCTCAGAGGGAACAAGTCCGAGTAAGTCTGAGTCCATGGGCCCTTTAAGAGGAACTGCCTGGGACTCCAGCAGCCATCCTTCAGCCTCAATCCCTGCTGGTTTTTATAGCCAGAAGTTATGGTGATTTCTCTTCCTGGCACTGGAACCTTGGGCTGCGGGGGCCTGGTGTGCAGCTGGGATCCCTCACTCCTCAGGGGGGACCTCCACAGCTGATGTATTTCACCCTATTTTTATCCACCACATATGGGTGTGGGACCAGCTTGTTCTGAGTCTCTACCCCTCCCTCCTGCCAGTCTTGATGTGGCTTCTTTAATTCCCTAGTTGTAGTATTTCCATTCACCCAGATTTCAGAAGGTCTTAAATGGTGGTTGTTCTGTAGTTCAGTTATAATTTTGATGTGGCTGTTCCTCTTCTATATCCTGGGTCATTTTCCTTATGAAAAGATAGAATATAACAATTCTGTGAACTACTGAATTTTTATCTCAGTTAATTTTTCTGCTACTCATGTTTCATTACTTATAATTCTTCTAACTTCTAATATTACAATCTATTCTACTCTTGTTCAAGCCTATGTCAGATAATACAGAATTTCTTATTTGTACATTTTTAAAAATCAGGTACAATGGACATATAACATTGTATTAGTTTCAGGTACACAACATAATGATTCAATATTTGTATATATTTCAAAATGATCCATTACCATACATACTTTTTTTGATGAGGACTTTTGAGAGTTACTCTCTTAGCAACTTTTAAATATGCAATACAGTATCTATACTAATAAAAGAGAAACATGCAAATTGACTGTCCCTCTGCTACACCCACAAGCTAATCAGGAGTGAGTATGCATATTAACCCAACAAAGATGGAGGCAGCCATGGAGCTGGAGTGAGCAGGAGGCTTGGGTTGCCCCCGGTGATGAAAGAAGCCAAGCTTCCTGCCCGCCCTGGCTGCCCCTAAAGGAGTGGCTGGGGGCCTGGGTCACCAGGGGCAACCCAGGCTTCCAGCTGGCCCTGGCCTATGCTCAAGGAGGTGCTGGAAAAAAAAAAAAAGGAGGGGCTGGGAGCCTGGGTCGCTGGGGGGTGTGGCCAGCCTGAAATGGCCCTCAGCCCCTTACCCAGGCTGGCCATGCCCCCATGGAGTAAGAGTCCCCACTGGGGGGTGTGGCCAGCCTGCAAACAGCCATCAGTTCCTCACCCAGGCTGGCCAGTCACCCCAGTGGGAACCCCCACCCTGAAGGGAATGTGGCCAGCTTGAAAACAGCCCTCAGCCTCTCACCCAGGCTGGCCAGGCACCCCAGCAGGAACCCCCACCCTGAAGGGGGTGTGGCCAGCTTGAAAACAGCCCTCATCCCCTCACCCAGGCTGGCCATGCTTTCTTCTAAGTTTCATAGTTTTAACTCTTACATTTAGGTTTGTTTTTTTTAAAATCCATTTTGAGTTAATTTTTGTAAGGTTAGGGTCAAGCTTTAAGGCTTCCATTGTTATTAAATGGTCACAAACTGGATGTGAAAAGGTTGTGGAATTTGCTGCTGTTAGAAATGTAGTGATAGCTTAGGCTATAGATGAAACACTAGTTTTATACTATTGATATTTCTGAATGTTTTGGGAGTTCAGAATAGTCTTCAGGTGGTTCTCAATGATGATTGTTCTATCATTTAGTTGTAATTTTGGATGTGGTCATGAGTAGAGGGAAGCAACCATAGTGTTTACCCACTCCATCATCTTGCCTAGTAGTCTGAGATGAATTATACTTATTTTTCATACTAGGTATAATTTTTCTCCTTTCTCAGAGATTGTGGAATGATCTGAAAGCAGCTTTGGATAAGATTGATCAGCAATACCTGAATGAACTTGTGGGTGGTCAAGAACCTGGAGAGGAAGATACACAGAATGATTTGAAAGTTCATGAAGAAAACACCACAATTGAAGAGTTAGAGGTAATCACTATTCCTACCTTACCTGATTCCCCATCACATCTTTCATTCCCTGGAGAAAATGTTTCAGTTCAACAGATTGCTCAGGTCAGAGCACCCTGTCTTCTTTGGTCATTACATAGGACCTTCCTTCATTTCATGCTTTCATTCATCCAGTCCCTTTTTTTTTTTCATTCTCTACTCAGATTCCCCTATTTCTTGCCTTCAAAAGTAATCATTCTAATATGTTTTATGTACATTGTTTTATTTGTTGGTGGTCTTCTAAAACTAGTAGTGTTTTGAGAGCATGTGCTTTTTATTTCCATAAATGGTTGTACTATAAAATTTATTTTCTGCTTTTTCCTTTTCATACTTTGAACTGTGTTTTTAATATCCATCCTTGATGCCTATGTACATCTAAAACTTTGCTTGTAACTGCTAAGTAATAGTTTATACCCCATGGCATTTACTACCTTCTACCTTCACTTACCTATAATGGTGGACAACTAGATTGCTCCCAGCTCTTATTATCACAAAGCTGTTTATATCACCCCTATGGACTCAGAAGTGGGATTGTTTGGTTTATGTATATTTAACTTGTATAACTACTGCTAAGTTGCTCTCCAAAATTGCTGTACTAGTCTGTACCCCACCAACTGGGTGTGTCTCACTTCCCTAACTCCTGTCAACACTGGGCAATCTCTTGCTTTCTAATTTTTGCCAGTGTAATGACTGTGGAGTGATATATGTAATCGCAAATAAAGAGCAATGTTATATCATCCAAATATCTAACTCTAGAAAATAATAAGGCTTAGTTTAAAGCTCTTAATACTTAGTAAAATGTAAAGTGTTAGTTGTCTTTTCCTTTCATTCCAGGCACTTGCACATGTGGACATCATAAAATGAGGAGGATATATCCTTTGAATTGCACTCCCTTACACCGAAACACCTATCTATGGACTCTAAATTTTATTGGAATCATTGGTTTGAGCAACCAGTTCTGGGCTTTTTTTTTTTTTTTTTTTTTTTACCCATTTCCTTTCTTTAACTGCTTTATAGAGAAATTTGCAAGCCATACAATTTACCAGTTTAAAGTGTACATACAATTAAATTGTTTTTATTCATAGGATGGTACAATCATCATCACAACCTAATTTTAGAACAATTCTGTTTCCCTGAAAAGAAAACTAAATGTATTAGCAGTCACTCCCCAGACCCCCTCTTCTGTCTTTCGGTTCATCAAAGATAATATGCTTTCAAACTTTAATTGGCAAATTGTATTTATTTTTAATATCTAGAAATTCCATCAGGTTTTAAATAGAAGTTGGACAGTCCATGTAATAAAGAGACATATTTAGGCTGATGTTGATAACGTTTATATTCAGTAATAGCTCTTTACTAATGAGCGGGTGCACTATTTTTCTTTGGGCATTGGGAGAATTTTTAGGAAAAGGTGATGATCATAAAGACACTAGAGGCCCAGTGCATGAAATTCATGCATGGGTAGGGTCCCTACGCCTGGCCAGAGATCAGCGCCTATCAGATTTCCTGCCTCCCCACCTTCCTGCCTCCTTCCTCAGCATCCCTCTGCTGCCGTTGGTCAACCGCAATGTTCTGTGCCGCCCTCTGGTGGTCAGCGCACATCAAATGCCTGGTCTCCTGGTCAAACTCCTGAGGGGACACTGCATATTAGCCTTTTATATATATAGATGGGCATCATCACCAAATTCCTTAAGGTATGTACTTTTAGGCTAAGAAAGGAGGACATTTTGATTGGCAAAGAACTGTTTTTATATTTTAGGATTATCAGGAGTTAAGGGGAGGGAAAGCTCAATATACATTTCTGGCATGTATACTGTTTATGATATTGTTATGCACTAGGATATAGTGGTCAATTGATGTTTATGTTCCTCCTGGCACTTTTCTGTTTATGTTCCTCCTGGCACTTTTCTTTAAAGCTCACTAACATAAACATAAAGAAAGAATTATAGCAGTGGAATGAACGAGAAGTTTGGGGAGATCTACCTTTTTTTTTTCCTTTATTGATTAAGGTATTACAAATGTGTCCTTATCTCCCCATTTCTCCCCCACCCCCCCCCCACTCATGCCCTCAGCCACCTGGTGTCTGTGTCCATTGGTTAGGCTTATATGCATGCATATAAGTTCTTTGGTTGGTCTCTCCCCATTACCTCCACTCTCCCCTGCCTTCCCTCTGAGGTTTGAGCATCTGATCAATGCTTCTCTGTCTCTAGATCTATTTTTGTTCATTGGTTTATGTTGTTCACTATAATCCACAAATGAGTGAGATCATGTGATATTTATCTTTCTCTGACTGACTTATTTCACTTAGCATAATGCTCTCCAGCTCCATCCATGCTGTTGCAAATGGTAGGAGTTCCTTCCTTTTTACAGCAGTGTAGTATTCCATTGTGTGGATGTGCCAAAGTTTTTTAATCCACTCATCTGCTGATGGGCACTTAGGCTGCTTCCAAATCTTAACTATTGTAAATTGTGCTGCTATGAGCACAGGGGTGCAAATATCCTTTCTGATTGGTATTTCTGGTTTCTTGGGATATATTCCTAGAAGTGGGATTACTGGGTCAAATAGAAGTTCCATTTTTAGTTTTTTGAGGAAACTCCATACTGTTCTCCACAGTGGCTGCACCAGTCTGCATTCCCACCAGCAGCGTACGAGGGTTCCTTTGTCTCCACATCCTTGCCAGCATTTGTCATTTGTTGATTTGTTGATAATAGCCATTCTGACAGGTGTGAGATGGTACCACATTGTCATTTTTATTTGCATCTCTTGGATTAGTGACTTTGAGCATGTTTTCATATGTCTCTTGGCCTTCCTTATGTCTTCTTTGGAAAAGTACCTATTGAGGTCCTTTGCCAAATTTTTTATTGGGTTGTTTGTCTTCCTTTTATTAAGTTGTATGAGTTCCCTGTAAATGTTGGAGATTAAACCCTTACCAGAGATATCGCTGGCAAATAAGTTCTCCCATGCAGTGGGTTTTCTTGTTGTTTTGTCGATGGTTTCTTTTGCTGTGGAGAAGCATTTTATTTTGATGTAGTCCAATTTGTTTATTTTCTCTTTAGTTTCCATTGCTCTAGGAGTGGTATCAGTGAAGAAATTGCTCCGGCATATGTCTGAGATTTTGTTGCCTTTGGATTCCTCTAGTATTTTTATGGTTTCCCATCTTATGTTTAAGTCCTTTATCCATTTTGAGTTTATTTTTGTGTATGGTGTAAGTTGGTGGTCTAGTTTCATTTTTTGAATGTGTCTGACCAAATTTCCCAGCAGCATTTATTGAAGAGACTGCCTTGACTCCATTGTATGTTCTTGCCTCCTTTGTCAAATATTAATTGAGCATAGTGGTTTGGGTTCTCTATTCTATTCCATTTGTCTATATGTCTGTTCTTGTGCCAGTACCAGGCAGTTTTGAGAACAGTGACTTTGTAATACATTCTGATATCTGGTATTGAGATCCCTCCTACTTTGTTCTTCTTTCTCAGGACTGCTGCAGGTATTCGGGTTGTTTGTTTGTTTGTTTGTTTGTTTATTCCAGATGAATTTTTGGAGAGCTATTTCTAGATCTGTGAAATATGCTCTTGGTATTTTAATGGGGAGTGCCTTGAATCTATAGATTGCTTTGGGTAGTATGGACATCTTAATGATGTTGATTCTACCAATCCATGAACATGGTAGGTTCTTCCATCTGTTTACTTCTTCGTCTATCTCTTTTTTCAGTGTCCTGTAGTTTTCTACTTATAGATCTTTTACCTCCTTAGTTAAGTTTATTCCTAGATATCTTAATGTTTTTGATGCAATGGTAAATGGGATTGCTTTTTCAATCTCTCTTTCTGTAAGTTCACTATTGGTGTATAGAAATGCCATAGATTTCTTGGCATTAATTTTGTATCCTGATACATTGCTGAATTCATTTATTAAGTCTAATAATTTTTTGATGGAGTCTTTAGGGTTTTCTATGTACAGTCTCATGTCATCTGCAAATAAAGACAGTTTTACTTCTTCTTTTCCAATTTGGATGCCTTTTATTTCTTCTTCTTGTCTGATCGCAATGGCTAGTACCTCCAGTTCGATGTCGAACAGGAGTGGTGAGAGTGGGCATCCCTGTCTTGTTCCTGTTCTTAGGGGAAATGGTTTTAGTTTTTGCCCATTGAGTCTGATAGTGACTGTGGGTTTGTCATCTATGGCTTTTATTATGTTGAGGTATGATCCTTCTAGTCCCACCTTGCTGAGAGTTTTTATGAAGAAAGGGTGTTGGATTTTGTCAAATGCTTTTTCTGCATCAATTGATATGCTTATGTGATTTTTGTCCCTCAGTTTGTTTATGTGATGTATCCCATTTATTGATTTGCAGATATTGTACCATCCTTTCATCCCCAGAATAAATCCCACTTGGTCATGGTGTATGATCTTTCTAATGTAATGCTGAATCCAATTTGCTAGAATTTTGTTGAGGATTTTAGAATCTATGTTCTTCAATGATATTGGCCTGTAGTTCTTTTTTTTTTTTTTTTGTGGTGTCTTCATCTGGTTTGGGGATTAGGGGAATGCTGGCTTCATAGAAAGAGCTTGGAAGTATGTCTTCCTCTTGAATTTTTTGGAATAGTCTGAGGAGGATATGTTTTAGTTCTTTGAATGCTTGGTAGAACTCCCCTGTAAAGCCATCTGAACTAGGGCTTTTGTTTGCTAGAAGATTTTTGGTTGCTGCTTCAATTTCTTTGGTAGTTATTGGCCTATTCAGGTTTTTTTATTATTCTTGATTGAGATTTGTAAAGTTGTATTTTTCTAGGAATATGTCCATTTCCTCCAGGTTGTCCAGTTTGTTGGAAAAGAGTTGTTCGTAGTATTTTTTAACAATCCTTTGTATTTCGGCAGGGTCTGTTGTTATTTCACCTCTTTCATTTCTGATTTTGTTTATTTGGGTCCTCTCTCTTTGCTTCTTGGTGAGTCTGGCTAGAGGTTCATTAATCTTGTTTATCCTTTCAAAGAACCAGCTCTTGGTTTTGTTGATGTTTTGTATTGTTTTATTTGTCTCTATGTTGTTTATCTCTGCTCTGATTTTTATTATTTCCTTCTGCTTACGCTGGGCTTTTCTTGTTGCTCTCTTTCTAACTCTTTGAGTTGTAGGGTTAGATAATTTTTTTTACCATTTTTTCTTGTTTTTTTGAGATAGGCTTGTAGAGCTATGAAATTCCGTCTCAAGACTGCTTTCACTGTGTTCTATAGATTTAGGATTGTTGTGTTTTCATTGTCATTTGTTGCCATGATGCTTTTTATTCCTTCTTTGATCTCTTTGGTCCCAGTCATTGTTTAATAGCATGCTATTTAGCCTCCAAGTTTTTGATTTTTTAATTGTTTTTATTGTAGTTTTATGCCATTGTGATCTGAGAAGATGCTTGATATGATTTCTATCTTCTTGAATTTGAAGAGACTTTGCCTGTGTCCCAATTTGTGGTCTATCTTTGAAAATGACCCATGTGCACTTGAGAAGAATGTATATGCTGTGGCTTTGGGGTGAAATGTTCTGAAGATGTTGATTAATTCCATCTGATCTAGTGAGTCATTTAGGATTAATGTTTCTTTTCTAATTTTTTGTTTAGAGGATTTGTCCAGTGGTGTTAGTGGGGTATTAAATTCCCCTACTATGAATGTATTGTTTTCAATCTCTCCCTTGATATCCTCCAGAAGTTTTTTTTTTTTTTTTATGTATTTGGGTGCTCCTGTATTGGGTGCATATATGTTTACCAGAGTATATCTTCTTGTTGAATTGCTCCCTTTAGTATTCTGATTTGGCTTACCTATCCTTTGTAGGTAACTTTCTGTCTCTCTCTGGTAGCCTTTAAGATTCTTACTTTGTCATTGGTATTTGCCAATTTAATTATAATGTGTCTTGTAATGGCCTTCACTTTGAGGTCTAATTTGTCAGATATAAGTATTGCTACCCAGCTTTATTTTCATTTCCATTTGCCTGAAAAACCTTTTTCCATTCCTTCACCATCAGTCTGTGTGAGTCCTTTGTTCTGAGGTAGGTTTCCTGTAGACAGCAGATATATGGGTCATGTTTTCTTATCCACTCAGCTATCCTATGTCTTTTGATTAGGGCATTTAATCCATTTACATTTAAAGTTATTATTGATAGGTACTTGTTTGTATCCATTTTTATTCTTTATGCCTATATTCCTTCTTCCCTTCCTTTTTCTTCTTTTTATAGCAAACCCTTTAGCATTTCTTGCATTGCTGGTTTAACTCCCTTAGTCCTTTTTTATCTGTGAAGCTCCTGATTTCACCCTCAATTTTGATTGATAGTCTAGCTGGGTACAGTATTCTTGAATTCAGACCCTTCCTTTGCATGACTTTGTATATTTCAATCCATTCCCTTCTAGCCTGATGTGTTTCTGTTGAGAAATCAGTCACTAGTCTGATGGGAGATCCTTTGTAGGTAACTTTCTGTCTCTCTCTGGTAACCTTTAAGATTCTTACTTTGTCATTGGTATTTGCCAATTTAATTATAATGTGTCTTGATGTCAGTCTTTTTGGGTTCATCTGGTTTGGGACTCTGTGAGCTTCTTGGACTTGTGTGAGTTTTTTTCTTCCCTATATCAGGGAAGTTTTCTGTCATTATTTCTTCAAACAGGTTTTCTATTCCTTGATCAGTTTCCCCTCCTTCTGGAACCCCTATTATGTGGGTGTTGTTTCGTTTCATGTTGTCCCAAAGTTCCCTTAGGCTCTCCTCCTGTGTTTTTTTTTTTTTTCTAGATGCTGCTCTGCTTGGGTATTTTTTCCTACCTTGTCTTCTAGCTCACTGATGCAGTCCTCTGCTTCTTTTAGTCTACTGTTGATGCTTTCTATTGAGTTTTTTTATTGCAGCAATGTCATTTTTCATTTCTTCTTGGTTCTTCTTCATTTCCTCTTGATTCTTACAGATATTGTTGAATTTGTCTTCTATCCTTTTCAGTGACCTTATGACCATTGCTCTGAATTATTTTCCTGGCATGTTGCTTTCTTCCATTTCATTTACTTCCTTTTCTAGTGTTTCCTCCTTTTCTTTCATATGCAGGCTATTTCTTTGTCTCTCCATGAATGCTCCTCTCTGGGTGTCTGGTTATGTAGCTCTCTCTCTCCTGCATTGACTTAAAGGCACAAAATACAACACAACAAGGCACAATGCACAGGGCACCAAACAAAAATGTATTTACGATACTAATAACCCCAAATAAAGGTGACCACCAGGGAAAAGAGAATTAAGCGGTAGAAAAGAGTGCAAAAATTATAGTGAGAAAAGAAAAAATTGTAAGAGAGAAAAGAAAGAGAAGAAAAAAGGAGGAAACATATATGTATATGGGGATAAAACTCCAATAAAACAACAACTAATCCAAAAAATGCAAACAACAAACACCCAGAGATGAATGAAAACTACAAACAACAACTAGTGCAAAATATGTAAACTACAAACACCCAAACAACAAACACACAGATGAATCTGAGGAAGCAGAGCTTTTCTAGGTGATATCTGAACCCTCCATCCATGGATTGCCTCACCACTGTGTTTAATTCTCCAATTCCGAGTGGATGTTATTTGATTCAGCTGTTCTTTCTATCTGCTCTGTGAGAAGGCACAGGGCTCGTCCGTATATTCGCGCCACTTTGTCTTCCCCTTGACAGACTTTCTAGGCACCTGCAGTTGGGGAGGCTGTAGTCCTGGAATTCCTGGGTTTGCAGCTGAGGCAGCTGGTCCCTGGGTATTGTGGCCGTAAGGTCCCAGGAGGTATCTGAGGTCTCCCCAGTTGAAGGTAAGGCTGGGCTTCCGATCACAGCCACTCTCCCCTTCAAGATGGTTTGGTCTTTGCATCAGAGCTGGAGAAACTTTAGCAGCAGCAGAGGCTGCTCAGCCAGGGGAGCCCTGTCTGCCACTATCCAACAGTCCCTTGATATATAGCTGTCCCTCACTCACAAATACAGACACTCCCTACATGTCCACGCACTCTTCTTTTGTTCTCTCACTCACACACTATCTTGTAGCCTGCCATCCTGTCGGCAGCCATCTTGGATCTATGATCTACATTTTTTAAAAACACTAGGAAGGAGCACAGTTAGGGGAGAGGTCTAGAAGCTTTTATAAGCGGTAATGACAGTAAGGAAAGGAAGTAGGTAGGAAGACACTGGCAGTGATAAAGCAAACACATTATAGCCTTTCAGAGAATGCTCATTTTCTCAATTCTACAGACAGCTGCTTATTTTTGTTATGATATGCTCATTCCATCTTTCTTTCTTCTCAGCACTTCTGTCTTCAGTAGTCTAGGTAGAGTGTGTGCAAATGCAGACTTATTTTAGCATTTACTTACAAATTATTTGTGATCAGGCCATGAGATTTAAGTGCAAGAAATGCTTTTACTTGCATTTATAGTTTAAATACAGCATAGTTGTAGCTGTCATCAAGATTCTGAATATAGGAATGCAGAGCAGGAACCAAGATGGTGGCATAGGTAAATGCCTGTACTTGCTGCCTCCCACAGCCACATCCAAATTACAACTAAAATACAGAATAGCTATCATACAGAACTGTAGGAGAGCTGGCTGAGTAGAAGGACTACAACTAGAGAGGTAAAGAAGAAAGCACACTGAGACTGAGAGGAGGTGTGGAGGCACGGAATGGGCTGGTCCAGCACGTGGGTGTGCTGCTTTTTTAACTGGGAGGGAAATAGTCTCTTTGGAGGCCACCTGGAGGAGCAAGGAGTCCCAGTCCCATACTGGACCCCCAGCCCAGAGTCCCAGAGCTTGGGAGGGAAGTCCCTACAGCAGTAAGAACTGCAGACTGTAAAAACAAGTGCGGATTGGGGCTGAGTGATACACAGGCTTCTGGAGACCCAACTGCTCCTCTTAAAAGGCTGGCACTGTGAAATGAATTTACAAGCTCCCGCTTGTTCTGAGCCCCAGTGCCGGGTAAGGCTCTGGGAGACCCAGACACATACGGGGAGAAACTGGACTGTCTGGCATTGGGGCAGGAATATGGGGACACCTTTCTTCCAGACAGAAGTGATTGCAGCGGTCTTTGTTCCTGTGCTGGGACCTCCCTAGTGCAGGACTGACTGGCAGCCATTTCTGTTAGCTTTGCCCTGGAGATCCCCTGAAACCCCACCCCACCCAATCTACAACCCCACCTAAGCTGTGCACAGCGGCTTTTGCATATGAATGGCCTGACCTTTCTCAGCCTAAAACATGTCAAACAAGCTTCAGCTGGGTCATGGAACCCCAATGCTATCAATAAAAGGCCCAAGACTGGCACCAGCACCAGCCTGCCTTGCTTCACAGCTGGGTCTCGCCCGGGCACTTCCAAAGCTGATACAAAGAGAATGAATCTGCAGATCTCTCTGTAGCTCCTGCTGGGTGGCCCCAGGCAGTGGCTGACTTTGCACCTCCCTGGAGACCCAAGATCCAGTGTACCCAGTGGTCAGTGTGAGACCATACCAGATTACAACTCTTCACATCCATAAGTGACACACTCAAGGGGCAGACTCAGTGATCCCCACTGAGGCAAGTCCTGCTCCATAAGGGTGTCTCCTGCACAGCAGCTCTCCCACTGTATTTGCAGCTGGTCCTCACAGCCAAATGGCCTGGAGTCAATTCCTCCCAAAAATCAAGACTCAACTATAACAAGACTGTGCACACAGCCTACAAAGGGGTGCACCAAGAGTGTCGACTTCGGGTGACTGAGGAGGCTGAGATACTGGGCCCTATAGGATACTTATTACACAAAGCCACTCTATCAACTCAAGGAGACATAGCAGCTCTACCCATTACATAGAAACAAACACAGGGAAGCAGCCAAAATGTGGAGACAAATAAATATGTCACAAATGAAGGAAATGGAAGAAAGCAAACTACTGGTTATAGAGTTAAAAACCACAGTTATAATGTTACTTAAGAATCTTCTAGAAACCTCTGAGGTACTTAGTGAGACCTTCAAGGATCTTAGTGAGAATGCCAAAAATATGGAAAAAGACCAGTCATAAATTAAGCATACACTGACTGAAATAAAGAATAATATACAGAGATTCAACAGTAAAGGATCCTAAGAATCAAGTCAATGATTTGAAATACGAGGAAGCACCCTAACCTGTTTGGCTTCAGTGGATAGAGCATCGGCATGCAGACTCAAGGGTCCCAGGTTCGATTCCAGTCAAGGGCATGTACCTTGGTTGCGGGCACATCCCCAGTAGGGAGTGTGCAGGAGGCAGCTGATCGATGTTTCTCTCTCATTGATGTTTCTAACTCTCTATCTCTCTCCCTTCCTCTCTGTAAAAAATCAATAAAATATATTTAAAAAAATACAAGGAAGCAAAAAACACCCAACCAGAAGAACAAAAAGAAAAAAGAATCCAAAAATATGAAGATAGTGTAAGGAACCTCTAGGACAACTTCAAGCATACCAACATCCGAATTATGGGGATGCCAGAAGAAGAGAGAGAGTAAGATAATGAAAACCTATTTGAAAAAATGACAGAAAACTTCCCCTACCTGGTGAAAGAAATAGACTTCACAGACAAGAAAAAGCTAAAGGAGTTCATCACTGCCAAACCAGTATTATATGAAATGCTGAAAGGTATTCTTTAAGAAGAGGAAGAAGAAGAAAAAGGTAAAGATAAAAAATTATGAACAACAAAGTGACAAGTACATATCTATCAACAAGTAAATCTAAAAACCAAATGAATAAAAAATCTGATGAACAGAATAAATTGGTGAATGGAATAGAATCGGGCAGGGAAATGGAACAGGCTGATGATTCTCAGAGGGAAGAGGGCGTGGGGGGGTGTGGGAAGAGATTAGACAAAGATCTTATATGCATGTATGCAGTATCTATGAACACAGACAATAGGGTGGCAAGGGCCTGGGGTGGGGTGGGAACTGGATGGAGGGGAGCAATAGGAGGGAAAATGAGGGACATCTGTAATAATCTCAACAATAAAGTTAAAAAAGATTCTGAATCTATTGAGGAAATGAAAGGGAAATAGATAGGGCATGGGAACTAGTTATGCAAAAGACTTTTCCTAGAGTGACAGCCTCTCCTTATATAGGATTACACAGGGAATGCCACTAGGGGGACATTTTCTACATGGCCTTCACGGTTTACCTGCTTCTAGAAGGGTGCTCTTTATACTGATAAACCCAAGGGGCACTGCAGTACTTTTCAGGGGTGGGTATGGGTAATAGTTTATTTTATTTCTGTTCTTTTCTTTCCTTCTCTTTCAGTTAGGTGCTTTAGTGGGAATTTTTAACTGAATTATTGTCTCTACTGCAAAAGTAGAAAGTCCAAGTACTACTAGAACAACATACCTGAGGGATTTATTAAATATCACAGCACATATGGTATGATGGCTGATAATCTAGGTGGGGTGAATTTTATGTAATAGAAATACAAGTTAAAGTTTATTTCTATCAAATATTCATGTAATTTGGTAATTCTTTTTAGAGGAAAATGGATTATCTTTGAGCTAGGAATATACGTATATAGAATAGGAAAGTTTGTGAATTGCCAGATGTGCTACTTCAAAACATATGACAGAATAAGTAGATATAGTTCATTCATTAAGTATTAGTGGATGATACTGTAATCACTTGCGTAATTTACTCTAAGGGATAATAGTATACTGGTTTTTGTGTTAGGGAACTTTAAACTTGTTCAACCACTGGGTGGCACTGTAGTCTAATTTTATCAATTCAACAGTTCCTGGTATTTGGGCTAAAGAATTGAATGCCAGAGACCATGTGAGGTGCAGTGTACAGGGTAAACTGCACAGTGCTACTCAAAAACAGACTGGGTGCTATCTCATACCCCTTTTCAGAAAACTATGGAAAAGGGTGATCTTTCTAAAAAATGCTTTCATTAACTGATTTAAAAAAATAGACTATATATCCCCGCTGGCTTAGCTCAGTGGCTGAGCGTCTACCTAAGAACCAGGAGATCACAGTTTGATTCCCATGTTGCAGGCTTGATCCCCAGTGGGGGGCGTGCAGGAGGCAGCTGATCAATAATTCTCTTTCATCATTGATGTTCCTATCTCCCTCTCCCTCTCCCTTCCTTTCTGAAATCAATAAAAATATTTTTTTTAAAAATAGAATATATAAAATTAGAATAAATGCAGTCTGTAACTACACAGTAGCATCCAAAATTAGTTATGCATTTTTCTTTTTATTTTTTACTCTTTATTGTTGAGAGTATTAACCCTTTGCACTCGCTTGCTTTTTTCTCGATTCCTGCTACCCATGCTAACCGTGTCGAGTCACACTTGACATCCGAGTGCAAAAGGTTAAAGATGTGTCCACTTTGTCCCCCACTTTGCTCCCTCTACCTGGATCCTGCTCTACACCAGGCCTTCTCCACCCTATTTATTTTCTATGTCCATGGGTAGTACATATATGCACATAAATCCTTTGGTTAATCTCTTCCCACGCTTCCTTCCCCCTTCCCTCTGAGATTCGTCAGTCTGTTTCATGTTTCCATGCCTTTAGTTACATTTTATTCATCAGTTTATTTTGTTCATTAGATTCCTTCTTTGTTTATTTAATTTTTATATTCAATTGTTGATATTTTTTTTTTGAGCCCCGGTGCATGAAAATCATGCACTAAGGGGGTCGGGGGTTCCCTCAGCCTGGCCTGAAATCGGGGGTTTCATAGTCTGGGAGCCTTCGGGGGATATTCAACTGATGGCTTAGGACCACACCCACCACCACTGCTGAGCTCCCCAGCCATGAGCCAGGCTAAGGGCTTCTGCCTGAACTGCTCTCCCCCTGTGGGAGTGCACTGACCACCAGGGGGCAGCTCCTGCGTTAAGCATCTGCCTGCTGGTCAGTGCGCATCATAGTGACAGGTCGTTCAGCAGTTCAGTCTATTTGCATGTTAATCTTTTATTATATAGGATTGTTAATCCTGACCCAAGAATTTTTTTTCCATTTATTTCTTTTTTAGACAGAGTGGAAGGGAGGGGGGGGGGGGAGAGAGAGAGAGAGAGAGAGAAACATCAATGTGAGAGCGATACATCCATTGGTTACCTTCCATATGGGCCCTGACCAGGGCCTGGGATTGAGCCTGCAACTGAAGTACATGCCCTTGACCAGAATTGAACCTGGGACACTTCAGTCCAAAGGCCCATACTCTATCCACTGAGCAAAACTGGCTAGGGAAATAGATATGTATCTATTTTTATCTTTTCTTTTCCTCCTTCTCCTTTTTCCCTTCCTTCTCCTCCTCCTTCTTATTCTTCAAGAACCTTCAACATTTAATATAATACTGGTTTGGTGGTGATAAACTCCTTTTGCTTTTAATTTTTGTCTGTGAAGCTCTTTATCTTACCTTCAATTCTAAATGATAGCTTTTCCGAGTAGAGTAATTTTGATTGTAGGTCCTTGCTTTTCATCACTTTAAATATTTCTTGCCACTCCCTTCTGGCCTGCAAAGTTTCTGTTCTGAGAAATAAGCCCACAGTCATCAGTGCTCCCTTGTAGGTAACTAACTACTTTTCTCTTGCTGCTTTTGAGATTCTCTCTCTATTTTTAACCTTTGGCATTTTAATTATGATGTGTCTTGGTGTGAGCCTCTTTCAGTTCATCTTGTTTGGGACTCTCTGTGCTTCCTGGACTTGTATGTCTATTTCTTTCATCAGGTAAGGGAAGTTTTCTATTATTATTTTTTGAAATAGGTTTTCAATTTCTTGAAGGAGACTTCTGGCATCTCCATAATTTGAATATTTGTATGCTTGAAATGTTCCAGAGGCTCCTTACACTATCCTCATATTTTTGTATTCTTTTTTATTTTTGCTGTTCTGATTGGATTTTTTTTTATTCATCATATCCCAAATCGCTGATTTGATTCTCATCATCCTCTACTCTACTGTTGATTCTCTGTAAATTATTCTTCATTTCAGTTAGTGTATCCTTCATTTCTAACTGGCCCTTTTTAATGTCATTGATATTCTCACTAAGTTCCTTGAAGTTCTCATTAAGATCCTTGAGCATCCTTATGCCCATTGTTTTGAAATCTGTATCTGATAGTTTGCTTGCTTCCATTTTATTTACCTCTTTTTCTGGAGATTTCTTCTGTTCTTTCATTTGTGACATGTTTCTTTGCCTTTGCATTTTAACTGGTTTGCTGTGCTTGTTTCTATATATTAGGTAGAGCTGCTATGTCTCCTGAAATTGGTAGAGTGGCCTTATGTACTAGGTGTCCTGTAGGACCCAGTGGCTCAGCCTCCCCAGTCAGCTGAGATAGGCACCTTAGGTATGTCCCTGTGTGGGCTGCATGCTCTGTCCTGTTGTAGTTGAGCCTTGATTGCTGTTGGCCTCATTGGGATGGATTGACTCCCAGGCCAATTGCCTGTGTGAATCCGCTGTGACTACAGCAGAAGAGTTGCTGTGCAGGAGCCAATGTTATGGAGCAGGACTTGCTTCAGTGAGGCTTTGGTGCTCACTGAATCTGCCCCTTGAGTGTGTTATTTGTGGATGTGATAGGGTTATAATCTGACATGGTCTGAAGCTGACCACCAGATGCACTGGCTCTACAGCTTTCTGGAAGTGCAAAGTCAGCTATTGCCTGTGCCCCACTTGGGGCCACCCAGCACAAGATACAGAGTGATCTTCAGATGACTGCTACTTGTGTTGGGCTTGGAGGTGCCCAGGAGAGGCCAAGCTGTGAACCAAGGCAGGCTGCTGCTAGAGCCAGGCCTGGGACCACTTAGCAAGAGGTATGAGTCATGCTGAGTCCAGCTGTTGCTTGTTTGAGAGATTTTAGGAAAGTCTGAAGCCTGAGCCAGCACAGGCCATTCATATGGAAAAGCCACTACAAACAGCTTGGGTGGTGCTGAAAATTGGGTAGGGTGGGGTCTCTGGCAGTCACCAGGGCCAGGCAAACAGTGTGAGCCAGATTGATGGAGACTGCTTGTTGGCACTGTGGCAGGGAGGTCTCAGCAAAGACACAATGACCTCTGCCAGCACTTTTTTTTTTTTTGGGGGGGGGGAGATAAAGTTGCCCCTGAGTTCTTGACAAGATGCCAGACAATTTAGTTCCTCCCTGTATGTCCCTGGATCCTTTCAAGTTACTGTCCCATTAGTCAAGCTCCGAGGGGTTGAGTCCAAATAAGTCCATGCACCAGCTCTTTAAGAATAACTGCCTGGAAAAAAAAGAATAACTGCCTGGGACTCCAGCAACCCTCCTTGTCACTTAGTCACAATCCCTGCTGGTTTTCACAGCCCAAAGTCATGGGAACTTCTCTTCCTTGCACTGGAACCCTCGTCTGAAGAGTCTGGTGTGGGGCTGGGACCCTTTGCTCCTTATGAGAGGACCTCTATGGTCAAGATAGCCCTCCTGATGAAAATGATGCCACATGGACCAGTCCATTCCACACCTCAGCCCCTCCTACCAGCCTCAAAGTGGCTTCTTCTTTAATTCTCTAGTTGTAGGGCTTCCAATCAGCCAGGTTTCAAACGATTCTGAATGACAGTTGTTCTGTGGTTTAGATGTAATTTTGATTGTGGGAGGATGCCTGCATTTTATTTTATTTTTCTAGAATCTTCCTGCTGATATTGAGGGATCCATAACAGATATTATTAAATTCATGTTGCAGAGAGAATATATGAAGAAACATTACCATGCTGTGCATTGGAAGTATGGTTATTTATCTAGGTTGTGTATATAATATGTTCACTTAGTATGGGAGTTTTCTACATAGGAGATTTAAGAATAAATGTGAAATGAATTAGTGGTAAAATAAAAAACACCTTTTATTTTCTGATGTTTTGTAAGCTTTATTGTTAGGCATTCAGTATTAAACTTTCAGGCAACACTATATTTTTTAGTCATTTTTAAGGTAGGTGTAAAGATTCTTCAGATCATGTACTGGATATAGGTAATGTTCATGTCATGAATGGGGTTGAATTTCAAAATTTATAGATTGGTGGTTATATCTTAGAACAAATTTTGAAATAGAAACTATGTTATGCAGGTTCCTTTTGCAGGCCAGCTATAAAAATTTAATACTTTTCTTAAAATGTATTTTTATTGATTTCAGAAAGGGAGAGGGAGAGAGAGATAGAAACATCAATGATGAAAGAGAATCATTGATTGGCTGCCTCCTGCACACCCCACACTGGCGACCGAGCCTGCCACCCGGGCAAGTGCCCTGACGGGGAATCGAACTGTGACCTCCTGGTTCATAGGTTGACACTCAACCACTGAGCCACACTGGCCAGGCAACTTAATTCTTAATATAGCTGAGCTGTTGTACTAATGATACAATACAATTTGACCACCCTTTATACTGATTTCTATGAGAAAATGTTCTAAGTCAGGCTGCCAGCATTTATCTCTTCCGTTTAATGACTGGAGCCATAGTAGACCCCTGGAGGGGAAGACGAGTCCCTTGCTCCAGTGTCTTTCCTCCTGAGTGGGCTCTGGGTGCAGGGGAAAAAGCTCTGGATTCCAAGCGCTGCTAGGGCAGAGTTTAGAAAGGGAAGAGTGGAAGCTGTCAGTTGGTGGAGTGGATCAAGAAGAGAAGGGCCTAGTGCACCAGTAATGGGGCCTGGACATGGGACACTGCTTGGTGGGCCATAAGCTGAGGGTGAGGAGGGGGCTTTGGGTGGCTGTGCCTCCTGAGAGTAGCAGGTAAGAATTTCAGTGCAGCAGTTACAGTGACAGGACCAGAACAGGAGACAGGCCCTGACAGCGAAGTGGGAATGACATTGCTTATTTCTGTGCTCTGAGTATCTGTATACATAAGAAGGGACTGCTGGCCTTCCTGGGTGACTGTGTGGGCTCCATGATCTGAACCACAAGCTAATGAGGCTAAATATTGTTTTTATTCCCTCTATAAAAGAGCCAGTTGGTTTCATCAAAGAAAATATTTTTGTTTTATGGCTATAAAGTTTATTCTTGGATAGTTCTGTTAGTTGCATGCTGCTTACTAAGGACAGCATTGGAATGAGTGGATAGGTCACTATCACTGCAGAAAGAGTCCAGGTCACTTGCCTTTCCTCTTGTTACATTTATCATCCTATCTAATAAAGAGGGAATATGCTAATTGACTGCCATGCCCTCAAAGATGGCAGCGCCCACAGCCACAAGATGGCGGCACCCAGTCCCTTCAGCCCCACCAGGGCGGCAGGCGTGCCTGCTTCTGAAGTTCCCCAGTCCCCTCAGCCCCCCAGCTGCCCATGGCCGGCCCAAGGCGCAGGCAAGCCTCGAGCCAGCCAGAGGTGCAGGCAAGCCTCAGATGGTGGCTTCCCAGCCACCCAGGGCACCCGAAGCTCAGGTAACCAGGGCTGGCTGAGGCTTGCACTGCCGGCAGTGGCAGCAGCAGAGGTGTGATGGGATGTTGCCTTCCCCTGATTGCCGGGTCATCTCCCGCCCTTGAGGGTTCCTGGACTGTGAGAGGGGGCAGGCCGGACTGAGGGACGCCCTTCCAGTGCATGAATTTTCATGCACCGGGCCTCTAGTCCTATATAATAAAAGCCTAATATGCTAAATGTCTGGTCATCTGATCGTCCGTTCAACTAATCAAAGTGTAATATGCTAATGACATGCTAAGGCCACTCAACCACTCACTATGATGTGCACTGACCACCAGGGGGCAGACGCTCCAACTGGTAAGTTAGCTTGCTGCTGGGGTCTGGCCGATGGGGACTGAGTGAGATGGGTCAGACACGCCCTGGAGCCCTCCTGCATCCCTCCAGGGCCCTGATCATGCACCAGTGGGGTCCCCCAGCCTGGCCTGCACCCTCTCGCAATGCGGGCTGAGGGATCCCCGCCCCCCCCCCCCCCACCGGCATGCACGAATTTCATGCACTGGGCTTCTAGTTCTTATATATGAGAATCAGGTGAAAATTTATTTTGTATAAACTACGGAAAGGACCAAAAAACTTAATAACCTATTTGGACAGTTTTCTTTGGAAATTTAGGGAATCTAAATATTGGAAATGTTATCAGTAAATGTCCAGTGTTAAAATTTACATACATAGAAATATGGAAATCTGTGATAAAAATGTGTATATGCCCTTTTAAAATTAAGCTTAAAAAATTTGAGTAGAGCTATTTGTAGTACCTGCTTGTTATTTAAAAAAGAAAAAATTCTATATATCAATCACATAGGTGTTTGATTTTTTTTCCCCCCTTTGGTTAATCCTCACCCACAGATATTTTTTCCATTATTTTTTTTCTAGAGAGAATGGAAGGAGGGGGAGGAGAGACAGAGTGAGAGAGAAACATCGATGTGAGAGAGACACATCAACTGGTTGTCTCCTGCATGTGCCCTCACCAGGGTCAGGGATCGAGCCTGCAACCCAGGTATGTTGACTGGAATCAAACCCATGACCCTTCAGTCCTCAGGTAGACACTCTAACCCCATGATGGGCAACCTTTTGAGCTTGTGTGTCAAACTTCACCAAAAAACTGAGCATAACTCGGGTAGTGTGTCACTTTGAGGAAAAAACATTATTTCGCAAATGTTTCATCCTCAGGAGCAGCAAATGTTTCATCCTTGGCATGCGGCCGCCTCAGCGGCCACGTATCATCAGAAATGGCTACACGTGTCAGTGCTGACACATGTGTCATAGGTTCGCCATCACTGCTCTAACCACTGAGCAAAACCAGCCAGGGTGCTTTTTAAATTAAAATCTTCTGAGGTCTGGCTATAGGCTTCTCTGGGACCCTCGGGGTCTTTTAGAAATTCCTTGCTTTCTACTTTGTTTTTCTTCCTCTTTTCCTTCCTCACAAGTTGCCAGGCTTGGTTTAGAAAAGGAGCCATTTGTCTTCATTGGTTTCTGTCTTTACATTTTGTAGCTTTCATTTTAAGGTTCCTGGTAGGTGGAAGGTGTGGGGGGCCAAAGTGAATCGATCTCATCCTTTAGCTATTTGACTCCAGGGCCAGTAATTAATCTTTGGTTTACACTCCGTCATGGGCTCTATGTAATAGTCCCCGTGTGCAGAGGCCCACTGCTTCAGAGGTCCGACTGCTGTTCAGGGAGTGGACATGGTTTCAGGTTGGATTATGGAAAACTAGTCAGCCTCTGTCTTCTGTGTGACCAACCGGGGAGAAGACTAGGTGGAAAGGAGATCCACACTAGGGCTTCAGTCAGTACATCAAATTAGCTACCTAGTAATCCCAGATCAAAACGCATTCATTTTCAGTGCACAGAGGCTGCAGAGGAATGTTTGTCTTTTTACTCACAAGGTTAGCTTTGGTTTCTGTTTTTCTGTGGACTTTTGTGGTCCTGGGCAATCTGTCATCCAAATTTTAACTTAATTTTTTTTGTTTTTAGTAAGGGGAATGGTAATATTTTCAACATGCTTAAAAGACGGATGAAAATTACATCATGAAGACCTATGAAATATTTGATATCAAAATGTGGACCAATACGTTATTTCTGCCTTTCTGATATCTCCTTAATCTTTCTTTCTAGGCTAATGATGTTTATCTTCAGATGGCCGTTGGAAATGCTCCTTGGCCCATTGATGTTACTGTCAGAAAAAGAAGGGAAAATATTTCCTCCAAGCATGTTGCACATGTTTTAAATGATGAAACCCAGGGAAATATATTCAGGTAAGCAATTTGGAGAGAAAGACATTTCTCTGAAAATCAACATGCTCCAATTTTAAAATTAAATTTTGAGAGCAAAAGAACTATAACAAATACGACATAGCATGATAGGATATACTAGTAAGTCCACTCCTTATAAATACTTGTGTTTAAGACATCTTCGCTGAATAAAATAAAAACCTTATAAGTTTCAAGTCTGATGCAAAACAGGGTGAAAGGTTATGCTTTATTTACCTTAAAATTGAAATAAGACTATTGCAGTTTGCTTTGGGAGTTTAGTGAAGAGCAGCAAATTTAGAATACTTTGCAGTAAGTCTAGTTTTATTACTTTCAAGGTAGATTTAACAGCTACTAGGATAAAAGGTACAAATAGTAAAAATTTGGTTTTAATGAACATAACTTTTAAGTAACATATTATAACACTTCTCTACACAAATAGGTCTGAAGTATTTTTATAGTTTATTTTCTTAGTGGTACATACCTCATGTAAACTTGTGCGTATCATTGTTGGTTAAATTTTTCTTAGTGGGGGGGGAAAAAAGCAACTGTATTCTTAGCTTTTGCCAAATTGTCAAGAATCCCAGGTTGTGTTCATAGAATAACTTCTGCTGAATGTTAATTCTCAAAAGTAGAGCTGCTTGAAAATTATACTCTGAAATTTTACTTAAAATTTAAAATGTACTTAAAATATTAAAAATGCTTTCATATTTTGTGCAGAGAACAATCATTACCATATTCATGAATTATCTATTTGTTTGTATCTCAATTCTAAGTGTTAAACATTAATTTGTGTTATGCTTTATTCACATATATACGTATCTTAACAAGTGATTTCAACCTAATTTTCTAGTATGAATGGTAGAGTTTGTAAAGTTCAAATATACTTATGGGAATTTTAGGACATTTCCATTTTTTTAAATAACTACCAGTGACTCTATTGGGGGCAAGAAGCTTTTTGTTGGCAAAAAATAAAAAAAAAAGTTGTTTGGCTTTTAACAACAGAAAACAATTCCTAATGATAAAATTTGCTAACTGTGTTCAACTATACACTGGTCAAAGATATAGTGTGTATCAAGGTTCAGATAATTAATAGAAGAACATTTCTTTTTAAAACAATGGTACCTCCCCATAAACTGGTTTTCTTTTTAATAAAATGTATACATAGTAGTTATTTATAAAGCTTTCTGGTTTATATGGAAGCTGCATAGTGATGTAACCTCCTGTAGTTGTTCATCCCTTTTAACTGTTGTCATCTCATATTTTGTGCATGTGTATTTATCCTTAGAATAAACCTGAGGATCTTTATTTCCATTGCTTTTCAATGGAAGGAAGGAAAGGAGTGGGGAGAGAGAGAAAAACAAAAACAACATCAATGTGAAAGAGACACATCGACTGGTTGCCTCCCGCACACACTCAGACTGGGGTAGGAAGTGAACTGCAACCCAGGTACGTGCCCTTCACTAGGAATTGAATCTAAGACCCTTTGGTACATGGACTGACACTCTAACCACTTAGCAACACTGGTCAGGGCTTTACATTGTTTAAAAAATATTTTCCCCCAAAGATAATTAGGGAAAATTGATGATCATATTATATCTGAATTTTGGGAAGGTGTTTGACCTAAACACAATAATATTTTGGTGGACAGATGTATACATGACAGTACAATCAGATGACTCACAGCTTGTTGAGTGAGGGAAGCCATGGAACACTGAATAATGAGTCCATGTGTACTTGGTGCATGCTAGTAACATCTGCCATAGGTTCTTAGTGAACTCAATACTGTCCTATTAAACATTTTAATGACTGATTCAGATGATTATACAGAGAGGTATATTTGTCAGATTTATAGACAGCAAGAAACTAGAAGGGATAGGGTGTGCGCCAAGGTAGAAAAGAAACTGGCATTCTAGAAGTTCTTTTTTTTTTTTTCCAATTTTTTTTATTAAGGTATTATATGTGTACATATTTTACCATTGCCACCCCCCACCCCACTCCCATATATGCCCTCACCCCCCAGAGTTTTGCATCCATTGGTTATGCTTATATGCATGCATACAAGTCCTTTGATTGATCTCTTATCTCCCCCACCTCTCCCTAACTTTCCCCCTGTAATTTGACAGTCTGTTTGATGCTTTACTGTCTCTGTATCTATCTTTTTGTTCAAGTTTATAATGTTCTTTATTACCCATAAATGAGTGAGATCATGTGATATTTTTCTTTCATTGACTGACTTATTTCACTTAACATAATGTTCTCCAATTCCATCCAGGTTGCTGCAAATGATGAGAATTCCTTCTTTTTTATGGCAGCATAGTATTCCATTGTGTAGATGTACCACAGTTTTCTGATCCAGTCATCTGCTGACGGGCACCTAGGCTGTTTCCAAATCTTAGCTATGGTGAATTGTGCTGCTATGAACATAGGGGTGCATATATCCTTTCTGATTGGTGTTTCTAGTTTCTTCGGATATATTCCCAGGAGTGGGATTACTGGGTCAAATGGGAGTTCCATTTTCAGTTTTTTGAGGAAGCTCCATACTGTTCTCCACAGTGGCTGCACCAGTCTGCATTCCCACCAGCAGTGCACGAGGGTTCCTTTTTCTCCGCATCCTCGCCAACACTTGTCGTTTGTTGATTTGTTGATGATAGCCATTCTGACAGGTGTGAGATGGTACCGCATTGTTGTTTTGATTTGCATCTCTCGGATAATTAGTGACGTTGAGCATGTTTTCATGTGTCTCTTGGCCTTCCTTCTGTCTTCTTTTGAAAAGCTTCTATTTAGGTCTGTTGCCCATTTCTTTATTGGATCATTTATCTTCCTTTTATTAAGTTGTATAAGCTGCATGTAGATGTTGGAGATCAAACCTTTATCAGTGATGCCATTTGCAAATATGTTCTCCCATGCAGTAGGCCTTCTTGTTGTTTTGTTAATGGTTTCTTTTGCTGTGAAAAAGCTTTTTATTTTGATGTAGTCCCATTTGTTAATTTTCTCTTTAGCTTCCATTGCCCTAGGTGCAGTGTCAGTGAAGAATTTCTTTTGGCATATGTCTGAGATTTTGCTACCTGTGGATTGCTCTAGTATTTTTATGGTTTCCCGTCTTATGTTTAAGTCCTGTATCCATTTTGAGTTTATTTTTGTGTATGGCGTAAGTTGGTGATCAAGCTTCATTTTTTTGCATGTATCTGTCCAATTTTCCCAACACCCTTTATTGAAGAGACTGTCTTGACTCCATTGTATGTTCATGCCTCCTTTGTCAAATATTAATTGAGCATAGTGGTTTGGGTCAATATCTGGATTCTCTATTCTGTTCCACTGATCTATATGTCTGTTCTTGTGCCAGTACCAGGCTGTTTTGAGAACAGTGGCTTTGTAATACAGCTTGAAATCTGGTATTGAGATCCCTCCTACTTTATTCTTCTTTCGCAGGATTGCTGTGGCTATTCGGGGTCTTTTTTTATTCCAGATGAATTTTTGGAGAGTTCTTTCAAGGTCTGTGAAATATGCCATTGGTATTTTAATGGGGAGTGCATTGAATCTATAGATTGCTTTGGGTAGTATGGACATTTTAATGATGTTGATTCTACCAATCCATGAACATGGTATGTTCTTCCATCTGTTTACGTCTTCCTCTATCTCTTTTTTCAGTGTCCTGTAGTTTTCCGTGTACAGGTCTTTTACCTCCTTAGTTAAGTTTATTCCTAGGTATCTTAATTTTTTTGGTGCGATGGTAAATGGAATTGCCTTTTTAGTCTCTCTGTCTGTAAGTTCACTATTGGTGTATAGAAAGGCCATAGATTTCTTGGCGTTAATTTTGTATCCTGCTACATTGCCAAATTCATTTATTAAGTCTATTAGTTTTTTGACGGAGTCTTTCGGATTTTTTATGTACAATATCATGTCGTCTGCAAATAAAGACAGCTTTACTTGTTCTTTTCCAATTTGGATGCCTTTTATTTCTTCTTCTTGTCTAATTGCAATGGCTAATACTTCCAGTACTATGTCAAACAGGAGTGGTGAGAGTGGGCATCCCTGTCTTGTTCCTGTTCTTAGGTGAAATGTTTTTAGTTTTTGTCCATTGAGTATGATGTTTGCTGTGGGTTTATCATATATAGCTTTTATTATGTTGAGGTATGAGCCTTCTATTCCCACCTTGTTGAGAGTTTTTATCAAGAAAGGGTGTTGGATTTTGTCAAATGCTTTTTCTGCATCAATTGATATCACTATGTGATTTTTATCTCTCAATTTGTTTATGTGATGTATCACGTTTATTGATTTGCGGATATTATACCATCCTTGCATTCCTGGGATAAATCCTACTTGGTCATGGTGTATGATCTTTCTGATGTACTGCTGGAGCCGATTTGCTAGAATTTTGTTGAGGATTTTGGCATCTATGTTCATGAGGGATATTGGTCTGTAATTCTCTTTCATTGTGTTGTCTTTATCTGGTTTTGGTATTAGGGTGATGCTGGCTTCATAGAAGGAGCTTGGAAGTGTTCCTTCCTCTTGAATTTTTTGGAATAGTCTGAGGAGGATAGGTTTTAGTTCTTCCTTGAATGTTTGGTAAAACTCTCCTGTGAAGCCATCAGGCCCCGGGCTTTTGTTTGCCGGAAGCTTCTTGATGACTGCTTCAATTTCGTCCATAGTTATTGGCCTATTGAGCTCTTTAGATTCTTCTTGATTGATTTTTGGAAGGTTATATTTTTCTAGGAATATGTCCATTTCCTCCAGGTTGTCCAGTTTGTTGGAATAGAGTTGTTCGTAGTATTTTGTAACAATCCTTTGTATCTCAGCGGGGTCTGTTGTTATTTCACCTCTTTCATTTCTGATTTTGTTTATTTGGGTCCTTTCTCTTTGCTTCTTGGTGAGCCTGGCTAGAGGTCCATCAATCTTGTTTATCCTTTCAAAGAACCAGCTCTTGGTTTTGTTGATCTTTTGTATTGTTTCTTTGGTCTCTATGTCATTTATCTCCGCTCTGATCTTTGTTATTTCCTTCCTTCTGGTTACACTGGGCTTTTCTTGCTGCTCTTTTTCTAGCTCTTTGAGTTGTAGGGTTAAGTAATTTATTACCATTGATTCTTGTTTTTTGCAATAGGCTTGTAGAGCTATGAACTTCCCTCTCAAGACTGCTTTCACTGTGTCCCATAGATTTTGGATTGTTGTGTTTTCATTGTCATTTGTTGCCATGATGTTTTTTATTTCTTCCTTGATCTCTCTGGTGACCCAGTCATGGTTTAATAGCATGCTGTTTAGTCTCCAAGTGTTTGATTTCTTTCGATTGTATTTATTGTAGTTGATTTCCAGTTTTATGCCACTGTGATCTGAGAAGACGCTTGATATAATTTCTATCTTCTTGAATTTGAAGAGACTTTGCCTGTGACCCAGCATATGGTCTATCTTTGAAAATGACCCATGTGCACTTGAGAAGAATGTATATTCTGTGGCTTTGGGGTGAAATGTTCTAAAGATGTCAATTAATTCCATCTGGTCTAGTGATTCATTTAGGATTGCTGTTTCTTTGCTGATTTTTTGTTTAGAGGATTTGTCCAGTGGTGATAGTGGGGTATTAAAGTCTCCTACTATGATTGTATTGCTATTAATCTCTCCCTTGAAATCTTCCAGGAGTTTTTTTATGTATTTGGGTGCTCCTATATTGGGAGTGTATATGTTTATCAGAATTATTTCTTCTTGTTGGATTTCTCCCTTTAGTATTATGAAGTGGCCTTCTTTATCTCTTGTTATGGCATTTACTTTGAGGTCTATTTTGTCAGATATAAGTATTGCTACCCCAGCTTTTTTTTTCATTTCCATTTGCCTGAAAGATATTTTTCCATCCCTTCACTTTCAATCTGTGTGAGTCTCTTGTTCTGAGGTGGGTCTCTTGTAGACAGCATATATATGGGTCGTGTTTTTTTATCCATTCAGCTACTCGATATCTTTTGATTGGAGCATTTAGTCCATTTACATTTAAAGATATTACTGAAAGGTATTTGTTTGTGGTCATATCTATTTTTGTGTCTATATTCCTTCTTACCTGTTTGTTTATTCTTTTTACAGTATTCCCTTTAGCAATTCTTGCATTGCTGGTTTGGTGGTGATAAACTCCTTAAGCCTTTTTTTATCTGCAAAGCTCCTGATTTCCCCTTCAATTTTGATTGATAGTCTTGCTGGATATAGTATTCTTGGATTCAGTCCTTTGCTTTGCAACACTTTGTATACCTCTGTCCATTCACTTCTAGCTTGTTGTGTTTCTGTTGAGTAATCATTTGACAATCTGATGGGTGTTCCTTTGTAGGTAACTCTCTGTCTCTCTCTTGCCGCCTTTAAGATTCTCTCTTTATCATTTATATTTGCCATTGAAATTATGACATGTCTTGGTGTGGGTCTTTTGGGGTTGATCCTGCTTGGGACTCTCTGTACTTGCGTAACTTTTATCTTTCCCATATCTGGGGAGTTTTCTGTCATTATTTCTTCAAATAGATTTTCTAATCCCTGCTGCTCTTCTTGTCCTTCTGGCAGCCCTATTATACGCATGTTACTTCGTTTCATGTTGTCCCGAAGCTCCCTTAGGTTTTCCTCCTGCTTTTTAATTTTTTTCTCCAATTGCTGTTGAGATTGAGCTTGTTTCTGTACCTGATCTTCTAACTCACTAATTCGGTCCTCTGCTTCTTGTAGTCTACTGTTGAAACTTTCCATGGTGTTTTTGATTGTAGCTATATCACTTTTCATTTCTTCCTGATTCTTGCATAAGTTGTTTATTTTCTCATCCATCCGATGTATAAATTCCACGACCATTACTCTAAACTCCTTTTCGGTCATGTTGCAAGCTTCAGTTTCACTGATTTCCTTTCTTGGCGACTCCACATTTTCTTTCCTCTGTGAGTTATTTCGTTTCCCCATTCTGGCTATCACCAGAAAGCTCAAGCTTCCGTTTGCGTGGACCTGGGCCGTGTGCTGTGGGGACTTCACTCCACCCGAGTTTCACTGAAGTGCTCTGACACTAGGACGTGTGGCTGCCTTTGGTTGGTGGGAACCAGACTTGCCCAGCGTCAGTGTCCCCAGTGTTCTGTGTGGTCTCGTGTGCACACTTAGATTCAGGGGCCCTGTCTGCACCACACAGTTGGTATGTGCCGAAAATGAGATCCTTAGCATGTGCCAGGAGTCAGAGTTTCCCTGTGTCTGCACCAAGACTAGAGTGTCAGAGTCTCTGTTGCCTTGTGCGGTTTCTCGTTGAGACTCAGGGTCCCTATGTGTGCATGCACCAACAATTGGGGTCGCTGGCTCTTAGTGTGAATGCGCTGTGAGTCAGGGATCCCAGGCAGCTGTGTCCGGCATGCCAAATTCCCTGAAGTGGAGCTGCGACCTGTGTGTGCTCTCTCTACTGAGCCAAACCGGCTAGGGCGCACACTCTTGATTTCCTGAAGGTGAGCTGGCTCTGTGCACTCTACCGGAGTCCCGGAAGGGGGGCGGAGTCTGTCCTGCGCGCCAAATTCCCCAAAGGGAAAGCCCCTCTGTGCAAGCACTAAGATTCCCTGAAGGGAGAGCTGTGACCCGCAAGCCAAATTCCCCCAAATTCTCCGAAGGGGTGCCCTCTGTGCGCACTGACAGATTTCCCCAACAGGGAGCGGGAGCTGATTCTCTCCTGTGCGCTCGCGCGCGCGCGCCAAACTCCCTGAGGGGGAGCGAGTCCCTGCGCAAAGCTCTGCGGCTTGGGCGAGAGGCGGATCTATCAGTTAAAATGGCACTGTCTGCGTGCCTGCGGGGAGGGGGTAGGCTCTTTGACTCACGGAATTCTGCCGGGACGTCTGGATTCTTGTTGTTTGTTGGTCTGAAGCTGTGATAGCAGTTCTCTGTCCCCAGTGGCTGCAGGGTCCTGGTTTGTGTCAGAAGCCAGGATCCGAGTCTCAGGCAGCTCTGTTTCTCAAGATGGCGTGGTCTCCGCGTCCGCAACAGCCGCGGAGATGTGTCCGCTTTGTGCGCGGGGCTCCGCTGTCTAGGACTGCCCGGTTAGGCAGCCCCTTGGAAGACGTGCAGAATCTAACTGACCCTAGCTCATACACACACACACCACACACGTCTACACTCTTCTCTATGGGTTCCTCACTCACACTCTCTCTCTCCCTACCTTCCTGCCGGTCGCCATCTTTTCTAATACTCTAGAAGTTCTTGACAGACTGAAGGGCAGATTCTAAAAATATAACATTTAGCAAGGATGACCATAAAGAAATTTAGATTCAGTAACCTAGTTGCTTGAGTATATGTTTGAGCAATGTATAAGAGGAAGAATTTGAGAATGTAGTGGATTAGAAGTGTAATAAAATTAGCAATATGATATGGCCACTGGAAAGTCTAATGATCACTTACATTATTAGGCATAATTTAGTGTTGGCTCCACAAGTCAAGAACATAGTTCACTCTTATAACCCCAGAGTCTAGAACACATCATACTTACGGTGGGTGCTCAATGAATTTTTGCTGGTTGAATTAATATTCTATAGGACAAGAGAGTCCTTGAGAAAGAAAACTCTTGATGGGGATGTGGGCAAGAAAGTTATAGATAATGGAAGAGCTTTCTGGTGGAAGAGGGATTAAACTTGCTATATATGGTTGAGGACCAATTAAGGTACAGGAAGAAAGATTTCTAATTAAGGCAAGGAAATGCTATTTCTTAAAACACTTTATTTTGAAATAAATATAGACTCATAGAGGTTGCAGAAATAATACAAAGAAGCCTTTTAAGAAGCAAAATTATGCAAGTTAGGAATAGGACCACTTTGGAAGATATAGGGAGAGCCCTACCACTTAATGTTGGCAAGTATCGAGTTAACTATTACCTTTCCATATCTCTGATATTTTTTAAATTAACAAATCTTTATTGTTCAGATTATTACAATTGTTCCTCTTTTTTTCCCCCATAGCTCCCCTCCACCCGGTTCCCACCCCACCCTCTGCCCTTATCCCGCTCCCCCACTGTCATCCATAGGTGTATGATTTTTGTCCAGTCTCTTCCCACATCCCCCACAACCCTTTCCCCACCCCAAGAATTGTCACTCCAATCCCTTTCTATGTCCCTGATTCTATTATATTCACCAGTTTATTCTGTTCATCAGATTTTTTTATACACTTGATTTGTAGATTCACTTGTTCATAGATATGTATTTGTCGTTCATAATTTTTATTTTTACCTTTTTCTTCTTCTTCCTCTTCTTAAAAAATACCTTTCAGCATTTCATATAATACTGGTTTGGTGGTGATGAACTCCTTTAGCTTTTTCTTATCTGTGAAGCTCTTTATCTGCCTTTCAATTCTGAATGATAGCTTTGCTGGGTAATCTTGGTTGTAGGTTCTTGCTATTCATCACTTTGAATATTTCTTGCCACTCCCGTCTGGCCTGCATAGTTTCTGTTGAGAAATCAGCTGACAGTTGTATGGGTGCTCCCTTGTAGGTAATTAACTGTTTTTCTCTTGTTGCTTTTAATATTCTCTTTGTCTTTTGCTGTTGGCATTTTAATTATGATGTGTCTTGGTATGGTCCTCTTTGGATTCCTTTTGTTTGGGGTTCTCTGCACTTCTTGGACTTATAAGTCTATTTCTTTCACCAGGTGTAGGAAGTTTTCTGTAATTATTTCTTCAAACAGGTTTTCAGTATCTTGCTCTCTCTCTTCTTCTGGCACCCCCATAATTCAGATGTTGGTACGCTTGAAGTTGTCCTAGAGGCTCCTTACACTATCTTCATATTTTTGGATTCTTTTTGCTTTTTGCTTTTCTGGTTGAGTGTGTTTTGCTTCTTTGTATTTCAAATCTTTGACTTGATTCTTGCGATCCTCTAATCTGCTGTTAGATCTCTGTATAATATTTTTTATTTCAGTCTGTGTATGCTTAATTTCTAGTTGGTCCTTTTTCATATCTAGTTGGTCCTCGAGTGTCTCGCTAAATTTATCAGCCTTTTCTAGAAAATTCTTGAAAAACCTTATAACCATGGTTTTGAACTCTATATCCAGTCATTTGCTTTCCTCCATTTCTTTCATTTGTGACCTGTTTCTTTGTCTCTGCATTTTGGCTGCTTCCTTGTGTTGATAGAGTGGCTTTGTGTGCTAGGTGTCCTATAGGGCCCAGTGGCTCGGCCTCCCCAGTTACCTGAGGTGGACACTCTTGGTGCACCCCTTTGTGGGCTGTGTGCACAGTCTTGTTGTAGTTAAGCCTTGATTGTTGTTAGTATCACTGGGAGGAATTGACCTCCAGGCCAATTGGCTATGAGGATCAGCTATGTCTATGCTGGGAGAACTTCTGTGCTGGAGACATCTTTATGAGACAAGACTTGCAAAAGCCTCTGTGCTCAGCTTGGATGGGGCAGAGTCTCAGGGCAGAGCAGACAGCATTGGTTTCCCATCAGCCCTGCCCTAAGAGGCCCCTGTGTCTCAGTGTCCCATGGTAATTGCTGCAAGTACTTCTGAGAGATAGCCGCCCTCGAGTTCCACCCACTGCCAGACAGTCCAGTTTCTCCCCGAATGAGTCTGGGTCCCCAGAGTCTCACCCGGAACTGGAGTTCAGTGCAGTCAGAAGCTTTTACTCCCTTCCAGTTGAGAAAGCCAGCCTCACTCTAACTGGTTTGGCTCAGTGGATAGAGTGTCGGCCTGCTGACTCAAGGGTCCCAGGTTCGATTCCAGTCAAGGGTATATACCTTGGTTGCAGGCACATCCCCAGTAGGGGGTGTGCAGGAGGCAGCTAAATCAATATTTCTCTCTCATCGATGTTTCTAACTCTCTATCCCTCTCCTTTCCTCTCTGTAAAAAGTCAATAAAATATATTTTAAAAAAAGAGAGAGAGAGAGAGAGAGAGAGAGAAAGCCAGGCGCATACTCAGTTGCAAGCCCCCTCCGCGTGTGCCTCGGTACCTCTGCCTTCTGCAGTTCCTCTGAGTCTTAGTGTGTTTTTCTCTTTCCTGACAGTCCAGTTTCACCCCGTATGAGTCTGGGTCCCCAGAGTCTCGCCTGGAACTGGAGTTCAGCACAGTCATGAGTTTTTGTCTCCCTCCCACTTGAGAAAGCCAGCCGAGCACTCAGTTGCCAGTCCTCTCCACGTGCGCATCTCAGTACCTCTGCCTCCTGCAGCTCCTCTGAGTCTCATTGTGCTTTTCTCTTTCCTTCTAGTTGTAGAATTTCCACTGAGCCAGCCTTCCTGTGGTTGTGGATGATGTCCGTTTTATCTTTTAGTTGTAGTTTTGAAATTGTTGTGAAAGGCAGCAGTTTAGGTGTTTACCTACGCTGCCATCTTGGTTTCTCCTCCCATATCTCTGATTTTTGTCTGACATTTTCCTACAGGCCATTGCTTAAAACTAAAGTTGTAAGCTTGCATGCCCGTGACAGTCAGATAACAAGTGAGCTGAATGTTAGGAAACACCTGACAACCCCCACCCCCCTCTGTCTTTTGTTTTGCTACTCATGTCCTCCAGCTCTGCTATAGGAAAAGTAGACAATGAAAGCACAGGGTGAAGTGTTAACTGGTGCTTGGCCTCAGTATTGTAGGAGTCACTTTAGCTCATTGTTACCTTGTAGGAATATGGTTCCAAAGTTGCTCCATCTTCCTTTCTTTGTATGAACAGCCAAAATCTTGATTGTTTTTTTAAAAATATGTTTTTATTGATTTCAGAGAGGGGAGAGGAGAGGGAGAGAGAGGTAGAAACATCAATAATGAGAGAGAATCATTGATCAGTTGCCTCCTGTACGCACCCCTAGTGGAGACTGAACCCACAACCTGGGCATATGCTCTGACCGGGGAATCCAACCAGCGACCTCTTGGTGCAGGGTCAATGCTCACCCACTAAGCCACACCAGCCAGACATTGATTGTGTGTTGTTGTTTTTTTAAGTGGACACTCCTGTTTTTAAAAATATTAACACCAAGCTAAAAAAAATAATAACATGTGTACGGCCAAATAAAGTCCCGGTTTTTGACCTGTGTCATTAAACCCATAGTTCTTCCAAGTAATCAAAATTCAAAGCAAAAGAATGCTGCCACCCCCCCATACTATAATTTTATGAAATGCTTGATTACAGTTAACTAATTAATTTATTGAGCTGTCTTATGAATTTCCTAGTTACTTTGGTATTTAGGTGAGGTTGATTTGAACTATCATAAAAAGGGACAGTTTAGGTCTAGGGTTTTCAAGCCTTTTCTTACAGGATCTTAGGTCTTCATCACAGCTACTCAGCCTGCAGCTCAGTGTGGAAGCAGCCTGATTGTTCCAGTAAAATCTCACTGATAAAAGAGGCAGGTGGTCTGTGGGCCACAGTTTTCAGAATCCTGATAAATGTATAAACCCAAACCTTTTCTGATGCAAAAGTCATTTAATGGGGCAATTATTTCTTTCATATTGAGATGGAATATACCAAAAATAGTTCAGTGTGTGAAGTGTACTGATCCTAATTGTAGAGCTTGGTGATTCTTGATATGTGCAATTTATATCAAGATGTGAAACTAGATCTAGATATAGAACATTTATAGCAGCACCCCAGAACTTTTCTTCATGCCTTTCCCCAGCCTGAGCTTTCCTCCTGTCAGACCAAAGTTATTAGGGAAATTTCTTAAAGTTGACATGCTAAGCATATCACATTCTTTTGTGATTGCTTTTATAGAGCAACATGGAATCTATGGCTTTAGTAAATGAGGCATTCAATGTAAAATAAAACTTAAATGAAAACATTTAAAACTGTATTGTCATTAGAGTATGCAGGGTGGGGCAACAGTAGGTTTACAATTGTTCGTATGGAAAATAATGCAGCAATCCTATATAATGAAAGTGTAATATGCTAAGTGTCTGGTCGTCCATTCAACCAATCAAAGCATAATATGCTAATTATATGCTAAGGCTGCTCAACTGCTCGCTATGATGTGCACTGACCACCAGGGGCATACACTCCAACCGGTAGGTTAACTTGCTGCTGAGGTTCGGCTGATGGGACTGAGTGAGAAGAGCCCTCCCATGGTCCCTCCCCAGCTAGCCAATCTCCCACGTCCCTCCCTGGCCCTGATCGTGCACTGGTGGGGTCCCTCGGCCTGGCCTGTGCCCTCTCACAATCCAGGACCCCTCAGGGGATGTTGGAGAGCCGGTTTCAGCCCAATCCCACAGGCCAGGCCGAGGGATCCCACTGATGCACGAATTCATGCACTGGGCCTCTAGTTACTAAATAACAATACAAGAATAAACTCTGTATTTCATGTACTCAGAAATGTAAACCTACTTTTACCCCAACCTGTATGGAAAGTAATTAAAGCCATGGGTATAGAAGTGATTGCTTTGAGAAGCTATGTATAAGAAGAAGAAGAAAAAAAAGAAGACTTGGAGAATAGGGAGATGTAAGTAGCATATAAGTAAAGCCTGCAAAGGTGAGCAGTGGAAGCAAAGAAACCAGAGTATTATCAGGAATGCCTAATCTGTTGAGACCCATGAGATTGGGGATCACATCTGCCTTTCATTTCTGGCACTATATACATTAATTCCTAAACACATTCAAATGTTGTCAGGAGGTCAGGAAAGCTACAAATGCCTTTGGCGATGGCAACTGGATTCTTGGGGATGTATGCCTGCAGGATGGCAGACAGTGAATGAAGAAGTGAATAGGGCGTGAGAAAGTGAAGGCAGCAACTGAGGGCTTCTCTTCTCAAACATTTGGCTGAGAAGAGAGATGTGGTCATAGTTAGAAGGAAATACAGCTTTAGGGTTTTTATTTTAAGATGAAAAAATATGAGTATATTTATGTTAAAGGGGAAGAGCCAAAGGAAAAAGAAAAAGTGTGAAGTTAGAGAAGGGAGACTGAATGGAGCAAGACCCCCCAAAAAGCAGCATTGGATGCACTCCAGAGCAGGGATAGATTTGCTCTTAGAGACATTCCTGGTGGAGGAGAGACTTAGGAAGAGCTCATCTGGTGACCTCTATTATTCTTTATTTTAATAGGCTTCCATATGGAAAACTACTTTAGGAAGGAGAGGATACTGTGCAGAGAAGTATATACCTCAGAAAAGCTCAAAATACCTAAGAAAACCAAATAATATCTTGCCTCAAAGGTCGGAATGTTAAAAAGAAATTTGAGCAAAAACCAAGCAGCTCCATTATAAATATATAATTATAACTGTAACTGTAACTATAAATATAAATATATAGGTCACAAAAGTAGAAGAGGGGGCTAATTATTTCTCCCAAGTAATCAAAAGGAATATCAACAACTTTTGGAGAAGAGTAAAGAACAAAATTAAGAAGAAAATGACATGTAACTGCAAAAAGTATGAACATTTACAAACTTTTTAATCACATAAGGTGGAATAAAATGACCAGAGGGATTGTTCTCCTTTATTAGAAGGACTAGAGGCCCAGTGCATGAAATTCATATATGGGAGGGGGTCCCCTCAGCCCAACCTGCACCCTTTCCAATCTGAGACCTCTCGGGGGATATCTGACTGCCAATTTAGGGCCGATCCTGGGGATCGGGCCTAAACCAGCAGTCGGACATTCTTCTCACAATCCTGGACCGCTGGCTCCTAATTGCTCACCTGCTTGCCTGCCTGGTCACCCCCAAGTGCCCCCCTGGTGACCTGGTCACCTCCAGCTGCCCCCCATCAGCCTAGTTGCCCCTCCCTGCTGGCCTGGTTACTCCTAACTGCCCCCCTCTGCCAGCCAGGTCACCCCTAACTCCCCCCGCTTCCCACTGGCCTAGTTGCCCCTCCCTGCCTGATCGCTACTAACTGCCCCCTCTGCCAGCCTGGTCACCCCTAACTGCCCATCTGCTGGCCTGGTCACCCCCAACTGCCCCCCCCTCCCAGCCTGGTCGCCCCACACAGCCTGCTGTTCAATTGTTTGGTCATCCCTCACTAACCCCCCTGCCTGCCCAGTCGCCCCACGCAGCCTTCTGCTCAGTCATTTGGTGTCCCTCACTAACTCCCCTGCTGGCCTGGTCACCCCACACAGCCTGCTTGTTCATTTGTTTGGTCATCCCTCACTAACCCCCCTGGTGGCCTGGTTGTAGGCAACCATCTTGTGAGGGCATGAGGGTCAATTTGCATATTACCTCTTTAGTATATAAGATAGCAGGAGGAAAAGGTCACCTCAAAAATCAGGGAAGCAGAGATTATGAATATTCAATAGTTTAAAAGGTACAGTAAGTTTGGTGAGAAGAATGAGCAATATATTAGAACTAGAGGCCCGGTGCATGAAATTTGTGCACGGGGGGGGGTGTCTCTCAGCCCAGCCTGCACCCTCTCCAATCTGGGACCCCTTGAGGGATGTCTGGATGCCTGTTGAGGCCCGATCCCGGTAGGATTGGGATCGGGCCTCAGCGGGCATCCAGACATCCTTTCACAACCCAGGACTGCTGGCTCCCAACTGCTCACCTGCCTGCCTGCCTGATTGCCCCTAACTGCTTCTGCCTACCAGCCTGATCACCCCCTAACCACTCCCCTGCCAACCTGATCAATGCCTAACTGCTCCCCTGCTGACCTGATTGCCCCTAACTGCCCTCCCCTGCCAGCCTGTTTGCCCCTAACTGTCCTCCCCTGCTGGCCCGGTCACCTCTAACTGCTCTCCCTTTGCAGTCTGGTTGCCCCTAACTGTCCTCCCCTGCAGGCCTGGTCCCTCCCAACTTCCCTCCCCTCCTGGCCATCTTGTGGTGGCCATCTTGTGTCCACATGGGGACATCTATCTTTAACCACATAGGGGCAGCCATCTTGTGTGTTGGAGTGATGGTCAATTTGCATATTACTCTTTTATTAGATAGGACAGAGGCCTGGTTCACGGGTGGGGGTCGGCTGGTTTGCCCTGAAGGGTGTCCCGGATCAAGGTGGGGGTTCCCTTGGGGTGTGGGGTGGCCTGGGTGAGGGGCCTGTGGTGGTTTTCAGGCCAGCCATGCCCCCCAGTGACCCAAGCGGAGGCCCTGGTATCTGGGATTTATTTATCTTCTATAATTAAAACTTTGTATCCTTGAGCGGAGCCAAGCCTCCTGCTTGTTCCATGGCTGCAGCCCTTTTTGGTGGGATTTATTTATCTTCTATAATTGAAACTTTGTAGCCTTAAGCAGAGGCCAAAGCAGGCCAGGGCTGTGGAAGCTTGGCTTCCTCCATCACCAGGGGTCAACTCAAGCCTCCTGCTCTCTCCAGCCCCGTGGCTGCCTCCATTTTTGTTGGGATTTATTTATCTTCTATAATTGAAACTTTGTAGCCTTGAGTGAAGTCCTAGGCTGGCCAGGGTGTGCAAAAAGCTTGGCTTTCTCCATTGCCGGGGAAACCCAAGCCTCCTGCTCGCTCCATGGCCTCAGCCATCTTGGTTGGTTGGGTTAATTTGCATACTTGCTCCTGATTGGCTGGTGGGTGTGGCTTGTGGGTGTAGCGGAGTGGTGGTTAATTTGCATATTACTCTTTTATTAGATAGGATGTGGAGACCAGAATGGAATGGAAGAGGATTCAATGAAATTCAGTTTCAATAAACAGCATCTAGTTAAATCCTTAGGGCCTGGTGACTGCATTCCATGGTTACAGTAATATTGTCTAAAGTCCCAGGAATGTCATCAGATAGCATTTTGGATGACTCTTGTAGGCTTGAGACAATGCTTAAGAATAAGGCACCAGATAGTGCCTGCATTTAACAATAGACACACAAATAGAATGCATGAACTTGAAAATTAAATAATTTCAAACTTGCTAAGTGAAAAATATATTTGGAAGAATTATTAGGAAAATAGATTTTAAAATATTTTGTTTGAGGAGAACATTGGAGAGCAATAAGAAAAAACCTACAGTAGCAAGTCTGGGAGAGCTAATAGGAGTAATGTGAATGGAATAAAGCAAGAGTTTGATTTTTTGATGGAAACAGACTTTGCATTTGATAATGATGGCTGAATCCTCTGGGAGGATTTTGTGATTAGTGTTTTACATGGTCTGGTGTAAACTCATTCATTCATTCATTTATTCATTCACTCATTCAATGCCCATTGGCTTGTCCTTCAGCAGTAAATTGTAGAGGTCTCTCCTTGATTTAGAGCCATTTAGTTTGACTAGGGACTTGGGATCGTTAGTTGGTTCACCAGCCACGGCTCAGAGGTGAAGGCTAGACTGCTGGGCTGCAGGTGCTGGTGGTGCAGCTGTTCTCTCTGGGCTCCCCTGCGCCTCCCATGCTCTGCTTGGTGACGACGAGACTCTGCAGGCCACACATTTCTTTTCCAGCTAGCTTTTTGGTAGGTGGTCCCACCAATAGTAAGCACATGACAGACTGGAACTAGGGAAGGAAGAAGGGATCTTCTCCTCTTGTTAGCTTCTCATCCCTAACAGTGATGGCGCAGCCTGTATGACTTCATCGTGCAACCCAGAGGTCAGAGCACTGTCAGCTGGTGCCCCCTCTTTGGAGGTTTGAACCCGGCTCTGAGGGGGTCCCGCCATGGTCCCAGGGCACAGGTGCCAACAGAGCAGTATCCACTCCTCAGGTGTGACTCCCAGCTCCACAGGCTGCACCCTTCTAACCATCTAACCAGCTTCTCCCTTCTAACCATCCCTTGCCTTTGTTTCCCATCCCTAAGGATGGTTGCTGCTTCCTGTGCTCATCATCTCTGTGAGGTCTCAGCATCCCCCTTTTGCTCTGTACCTCTTCGCTATCTGGTTAAGCAACTGTTTTTTATCAAATTTCTGTCAATTGGTGTGGATTTGGTCCCCTGATACAACAGGCAGCCAGACTTGTAGCTCCTGCACAGAGGGAATGAGACCCAGGTGCAGGTCCAGCAACCCCAAGCTCAGGTGATATTCACTAGCTGCATCAGCCTAACATAGGGACTTTTCCATGTGATGATTATCGGATTGTGTGGTTCATTCACATGGGGATGGCAAGGTTATGGGAAAATGAGTATTTACCTCCTTCTGGTCATGAAGTCCTATCCTTGCTCCCTTGCTCCTTCATTCTTCTATTCCTCGTCAAGGCACCCTATTTCCTCCTCTGTTTTCTGCTTGATTCCTGGTTGCACTTTCTCTCTAGTCCATCTAAAAGCCATTGTCATCATTTCAGTCACTCTCTCACCAGGACCTTCTACTCTCTTACCCTTTTGTCCTCCTGCCATGCCATACTGAAGAACCTAAGCCGGTGCCATTCCATCAGTCTCCTCCCAGGCCCTAGCTAGTAAGTGCCAGGAGGGAATTCGCAGCCACTGAGTGACCAATGGCAGCTGGGCCCTAAGTGATGCCTAGAGGACATTCTCTGTCTTCATTTCCTCTTGGGCTATTTTATAGTCTAATCCCTGTTACTCTGCTGCATGCTGACCATACCCTGCTCTCTATTGACCCTCTCACTGGGAGGGTGGCCTCACCTATCTTTTCTCACACCAGGTTGAAAATGGAGCAAGCCCAAGGTCTCTTTCCACCTCTACACCTGCCAGCAGCTTTTCTTACCTGACTTGAGGAAAACATGTTCCTCCTCCTTGTCAGAGGCTAAATCTTCCACTATCCCTTATTTCTTATCACTTTCTGTGGTCTTCTATAATTTAATTTTTCTTTCATACTCCCTCCACCCCCAAATATAATACAGGTCTCTTAAATGCAATGAATGACTTCAACTGGGGCCTGATGCCTGCTTGCGAGCCCTCATCTGTGGTTTTTCTGACACGCCTCTTTTTAAAGAGAATTTTATGTCTGAGTTTTTGTGTGTGTGTGTGTTTTTTTTTAACTGGTTTTGAGGAAAAGAGGAAGGAAAGGTCTGGCTATTTCTAATGCTTTTACTGAAGTTTGGTGTTTCTTTTGTATTTTCTAATAACCAAATTGCCTTGTTGGCACTGTGTAAGGAGGGAGTGTGTGTGTGTGTGTGTGTGTGTGTGTGTGTGTGTGTGTGTGTGGTGAAAGGTAGGAAGGAGTGAAGAAGCAATGAGAAAGTTCCACCTTCCCATGTGCAAGTTGCTTTCATGTGATAGAACTTAATTAGTGGCTATGAGATTTATTTCCTGAGCTGTGGTGTGTTTATGTGCACAAGACTTGTGGGAGATCCCTGTTTATTTGAAACTAGTGGCCCGGTGCATGAAATTTGTGCACTTGTGGGGGTTGTCCCCAGCTTGGCCTGTGCTCTCTCACAGTGTGGGAGCCCTGCAATCAATCTCCCCAAAGAGGTAGGTCCTGTCCAGCCATCTAGGGATCCTCGATGGGTTGCCCCAAAGAGGTAGGCCAGAGCTGGGGGTCCTGCCCCCGGCGTCGCCACGTGGAGCTGCAGGGACCTGCCCCTGGCATTGCCACAGGGAGCTGTAGGACCTGCCTCCGCGCCACGCACGCAGCATCAAATCCCCACCCACCTGTGCGTGCCCGCTGTGCACGCAGCCTCCTGATGATGGTTATGGCATGAGGGCATGAGGGCATCATGGAGTAAGGATGTGATGACCACATAGGCTCTTATTAGTATAGACTAGAGGCCTGGTGCATGAAATTCGTGCATGGAGGGGGTCCCTTAGCCCGGCCTGCACCCTCTCCAATCTGGGACTACTCGGGGGATGTCTGACTGCCTTTCACTGGCTACTAATCGCTCCCCTGCCTGCCTCCCTGATCACCCCTAACCCCTCTGCCGGCCTGCCTGGTTGCCCCTGACTACCTCTGCCTGCCTGCCTGATTGCCCCTAACTGCTCCATACCGGCCTGATCACCCCTAACTGCCTCTGTCTAGCCCTGCACCCAGGACCCAGAATTCACTCCTCCAGCTGGTCGCAGGCACCCAAGACCCAGGCTTCCCTCTCTCTGGCTGGCTGCAGGCACCCAGAACCTGAGCCGGCTTCACCCAGGCTGACCAGGGGACCGTGGGCAGGCAGCTTCGCCTGGGCCACAGCTGCAGGCGCCTGGGACTGCAGCACGGGTGGCTTGTCCCTCTCCTAGGCCACAGGTGCAAACGTTGGTGCCCAGGACCATGATGCGGGCGGCTTGTCCCTCTCCCGGGCCGTGGTCCCAGCAGTTGGCGCCCGGGACCACGGGGCGGGGGGCTTGTCCCTCTCCCGGGCTGCAGCCTGGCTGGTCCCCATTCCTCTCTTGTGAGCTCATTTGTGCCTGGCTGGTCCCCATTCCTCTCTCCCCAGTGTTGAGTGTCTGAGCCGTTATGGCGTGAGGCCATGATGGCCATTTGCATTTAGCTCTTTATTATATAGAATTAGTATAGATTATCTTGAGCTACAGGGGTCCTGGTTGCTTTCCCGAGGAAAGCTTTAGGAAGTATAAAATGCTGTCTTAATAGGCTCACTTGCAGGCATGCTTTGCGTTTTCAGTGGATTGCTCTCTCTCTCTCTCTCTCTCTCTCTCTCTCTCTCTCTCTCTCTCTCTCTCTTTAACCTTCATCCATAGAGTGAGGATATTTTTTCCATTGATTTTTAAGATAGTGGAAAGAAGAGGCAAAGGGGAGAGAAACACCCACATGAGAGAGACACATCAAGTGGTTGTCTCCTGCTCACATCCCTACTGGGGCTGGGGATTGAACCTGCAACCAAGGTACGTGCCCTTGACCGGGAATTGAAACCCATGACCCTTTAGTCTGTAGGCTGAAGCTCAACCACTGAGAAACCGGTCAGGGCGATTGCTCTCATTTTTTGGCAGGGTTAGCTGTGGTGGCAAATACTTCACCAAGGGCTTTCCATCTGGGGAGGACTTTCCATCCAGGGATGTTATTGGCCGCCAGATTCTGGTTTCCTGCTAAAGAAGAGATGCATGTTGGCTTAGACTAGGGGGCAGGGATTCAATAGCAGCAAATTCCCTCCTTAAGTCAGCCAGTTACCTTTATGCCCTTAAACATGGGGCTCTTTGGACCTGCAGGGCCAGTTGGCTATTGCTTTGGTGATATGACCTGGAGGGTTGGGACAGAGCTTGAGCTGTGGTGTGAGCACAGCAGTGAACAGCAGTGGTGGTAAAAAGCCTGAGCATCCTGCCTGTCTCCCTGATTGGCCCTATGAGTCCCACACAGAACCAGGGACCACTGGAGACTGACAAGGGCTGACCTCCAGAGCCCAGGGTCCTACAGTGTCTCTTCCACCAGAAGAGTTACCCATGCCTAGCACATGCTGTAGATGGGTAACTCTTTGTAATGAACAGTGATAAAAACACTAACCTAGCATTCTGACAAAGTGTGATCTCTAATCTCACATTCTTTTATGAAGAAGGGAAGATACATAATTGAGAATATATCATCTGTAAGTAACAAAAGGAAAACAAAAATAGAATAAGAATTAGCCTCTAGTGAATGAACTGAGCTTGTCTACAACATCTAACAAGACAATAAAAATAGCATCTGTACAATAGATGAGTGGATAAAAAAAAAAGCTGTGGTACATATATACCATGAAATAGTACTCCGCCATAAAAAAGATTAAGATCTGATGAGAGAATGGATGGACCTAGAGGGTATAGTGCTAAGTAAAATAAGTCAAAGACAAATACCATATGCTTTCACTTATATGTGGAATCTAAAGGACAAAATAAATGAATAGACAAAATAGAAACAGACACACAGATACAGAGAACAGACTGATGGATGCCAGAGGGGAGGACTGTTGAGGGGCTAGGTAGAAAAGGAGAAGGGATTAAGAAGTACAGATTGGTAGTTACAAAATAGTCATGGGCAAGTAAAGTACAGCATAGGGAATATAGTCGACAATATTGTAATAGCTACATATGGTGCCAGGTGGGTACTGGAAATATCAGGGAAACACTTGTAAAGTATATGATTGTCTAATCGCTGTGCTGTATAACCAAAATAATACAAAATAATGTTGAGTTCAAACTGTACTTAAAAATGAAATTTAAAAAATTTAATAAAAAGAATAGCATCTGCAAGTTGACTTTAAAAAAATGAGCCTGGTGAGGACACTAGCACCGGAGTTACAGATTTCCAGAGCATCTTAAGCATTTGTCACCTAGAAACAAACAAGATCGCCAAGCAGCAACTGAGATCTCTTAATTTTGAAAACGCTTTAATAAGTGTCGACAACACTGTTTTGCAAAATGTAAAGGTACTATACAAATTCTTAATACAAAAAGAATAAATTAAAAGCAGATTTCTTTTTAATTCTGCAATTTTGTCTACAACATACATCTTTTTCATTGATTACAGTTGAACAGAATCCAGTAAAATCATTTTACATGCTCTACAGTCAGTTTCAGGAGCAACCTAATCCTTCTCTCCCCCATTATTAAACTAGAGTCCATTTTACACAACTTGTAATAAACTATTGACATTGTGTAAGAAAAACTTTACACCTAGTTAACTAAGCAGTAACTGGTCATCTGATAGCACCTGGATGGGGTTTGCTATATTTAGAACTAAACTAATACTGAATGAAAACAAATTGAAATTTTAACTTCTTCAACACTCACCTCCATATAATAAAATAAAAAATTCACCTGGCTAGCAACAGTCTGATATAGGTGTTTTCACCAGTCTTCTGGCTAAACAGGTAGTTTCTTACACGTGTCCACAGAATCCAATGGGGCTTTATATCAGACCAGGCTTTATGGTTCATCTTTTGTTTTAAAGAAATAGGGATCTATAAAGAGCTTGCAAGTGCTTGTGTACAATTACTCTATTGTTTCCCACCACATTGATCATTCATTAATCATGTCAGTCTCAAAGGACTAATACTTTATGTACACTTCGTAGTAACTGAACGCAGCTAAACAGTAAAACCTGTTTTACTTAATCTCTGTCTTTACTACCAGACTATTGTGATGTTGGTCTGAATTATAATCCCTCTCCTGCTCCATTTCTTTCTGCCCTCAGAATCCAGAACCCAGGTGTTTGGAAAGAATTTTCATCTCTCATTCTTTGTAACCCAACTGGGCTTAAAGCTTGACCCGATTGACTTCAGACTTGAGGGTCCATTACTGTACATGTTGTAGAAGCTTGTCACCTTTTCTATTTCCCTTTTGACTGACTGCTCGTGTTGTGCATAGTCCAGTTTGATTATCCACGTATCAGTGTTGTGAAAAAGAAAAAATGGCCCAATATATAACGTTTCTAAGTGGGGAAGGAAAAAATCTGCTATTTGTAGCTTTGACCATCAGAATAAGGGCAACAAAAATATACCCCCCATCAATCCCCAGAATCATTTTAACATTATAACCAGTTTTATGTATTCTGCAGGGTTTACCCCGAAAGTGTTTCGTGAATAGTAATCCCTTCCGCAAACTGCTATCACCAACCCAGCTGTGCACAGGGCCTTGCAGACCAGGCCCTGAATCATCCAGATGGCCCAGCCGGCTGTGAATCCACGCGCTTTGAACGCTGCAGCAGAGGGTGCACCAGGTTAGTTATTTTGTTTAATGTCCATCCATACCCTCCTGGTCTGGTGGAGTCTATTGTTATTCTTGGATTACATATACATAAAGAACAAAGATTTTTCTTTTTATGCTAAAGCTAACTTCAGTCTTGCTCTCCCACAAAACTACCCCCACCCCGGCTCCTGTCTCTGGCTGCCCAATGCCTTTCCGGTAAGTCATTACAAGTGAGGAAAAAATACCCCCCCCCCCAAACTTGTGCCAATAAGCACAGCATACCACCTCTGTGGAGACCGTGTTTGTGCCATTTTGAATACCCAACTAAGAGTGTGCACTTGTTATTATTATAAAAGTAGTTTTGAGGCCTGTGAAGATTGATGGCTTTCCAGTTGTGTTTTAAGCATAGCTCAAAGCACATGTAAACGTGCAGCTCCCACACCGTTTTTTGCTCTTCTTTCTTCTTTTGGTGCCTGCAGACAAGTGTGGTACATCAGGTGGCTGACACTGTTGTAGGCATGTGGGCCCCCTGAGAGCTGGTATTTTTTTTCAACCCTGCTCTGCCTTAGTAGACACGTGAGTAAAATCTTTCTACCTAAGGGCATAGTTGGGTTTTTGAATAAGTGACACATTGGTAACTGAAGTTGGATCTGAGCTCTTTGTCACACAAGTGCTAACAAACATAAAATGAGCCACAACAGTTAAACACTTGAATGAATTGCAATGTGCTTTTCCCTTGGTTTCCCGTAAAAAATATAATGAAACACCTTGTGCAAAAAACAAAACAAAACAAACAAACAAACAAGAAAAAAAAAAAAACAGGGTCGTTTACAGGTTGTTTTAATGAGAGAGAACCACTTTTGGCATCATCACCTACGTTTCCTACAAATCCCAAAAGGAAAGCAGCTGTGTCCTGGGCTTGGGCACCGACCGGGGCTGATAGCACACTCCGCTGCTCCCCACAGGTCTGTCCTCAGCGTCCAGACTCACGGAGATCCGACTTTCGCGTCACATCACTGAGTTTTCCAGGCTCTCCCGAGAGAGAAGGTGGACGTTAGGGAGAGGCATAAAGAGGGGAAACAGTTTACAAATGGTTGACTTGGACTTGGGTGTCGTAGCAGTTTAGAATTTGAAAGAGATTTTGTTACACAAAGAATGTCTTCCTCTTGGCCCCTCTCATTTTTTTGTGTTTTAATTTTTTAAATCTTTGGCAGCATAGAACTGATTGTGATCCTCTGATGCATCTCTGATGTGTTGAGCGTCCTGTTTCATTCCTCCCCACTCCCCCAAGAGCCACTGCCCAAGGAATAGTTCAGGTGTCAAGAGCCTTCCCACCAGGCGGCCTGTTCCTGAAGTGCCTGGATGGCACCTCCAGGCGGCAGGCTGGCCACAGCTTAACAGACTTTCTGGGCCACCCACGGCAGTCTCCTTCCCTGTCCTCTGTAACACTTGTCCACAGGAATTTGAGGCCAGCCAGCTTCCCTGATGGTTCCTGGCCTGGGGGCTGTCACGGCAGGGGGAAGCCACCAAGGTACCATTAAGGACAGGTGCCTGGCTCTCTGTGGGCAAGAGAGCCAGGGGACACACAGTGGGACCGGAACCTTCCACAATGTCTCCTCAGTCAGGTTTTTGAGTTGTGAGGGGATGCGGAGACAGGAGGAAAAAGTGCTGAGGGCCGAAGCTGGTGCAGGGTGACAGTGTGTCTGGGTAAGGCAAATGAGAGGCAGTGAGGTGATCTCAGAATGGCGTTGAGGCGGTCAGATTGAGGCCAGCTGGCTCACACGAGGGTCCCCGGCTTGGCTTTCTCCTGGCCGTACCACTGGACGTCAGCTAGTTCTGGATACAGGGGGGAATCCAGGAAACAGCTGTCACTGTAGCTCCTGCAGGGAATCCAAGGAGAGCAGATGGTGAGTGGGGAGTGGCGTTTACCAGCCGCCTTCACAAGTGCGTGCTGATTTTGTAGGGTTTCACACTGAGCAGTAGTCTTCCCTGTCCACAAGGAGCTAGGCCTGATGCAGCGCTGAGGAGACATAAAGGGGACCTAACCTTCGACATCTGTGAAGGAGGATAGTGGAGCTAACGTTTACTTATGCAGTTGGCCTGCATGCCGGAGTCACCCGGGAAATCTCAAAAGCCTCAGTCTGGGCTCCAACCCAGAGGTGCTGGTTTAATTGGTCTGCGGTGCACTGGGTATGCTGGGTACAGGAGCTTTCAGAGACCCCACGTGATCCCCCTGTGTAGCACCGGATAGCCCCTGGGGCTAGGTTTCTCAGGTTTCCTTTCCTATAGGACAGCTGCTTTGGGTAGCCCTCCCTGGGCCCCGAGGGCTAACCAGATTTTATTGTCCTAGAACATTTAAGTTAGATTTCCCCATAGTGAAACTGGAGTCATATTTTAAACTGAGTTTTTAAAAATGTTGAACCAATGCTTACTTTTTCAAATAACATGTTTTGTGATTATAAAAAAGGTATATTGAAAACATATAAGAAAGTATATAGAAAACAAGAGACTTTTAAAAAGTCTTTCAGGTAGGCAGCACTACGTAGGTTGAGTAGAAGGAATTTTTACATATCAAGAAGCGATCACAGAGCTATGTATGTTGAAGCTGATAATCATCACTAGGGATCATGTTCAGGAAAAAGGGCCCCTCTCTAGCGACCCTAAACTAGCTCTTACAGGGTAAGGTAAAGGTCAGACATCATCTTGGTGAAGGTGGGAATGAGCTGGAATTTGCCCGTAGGCCCTGCCTTCTGAGCCGCAGTCCCAGATGTTGGCGTGGCTAACCTGGTGCTCTGTCCTACAGCTGTGCTGTGGCCTGGAGTGTCTTGTGTGCCCTTTCTTGTGCTTTTTGCTTTTACTCCTCGTGTGATTTCATTTGTGCCGATTTCTGAAGGGATGAAGTCTCTAGCCTGTGACCACAGCCTTCAGTTTTGGAAAGAATGTCCCTGTGAAATTGGGCTGTGACTATGAGTTCGTAGGTCTGTGTCTTGTTAAGGCTGGATTTTCAAGTTTGACCTCCGAAGAGCATATGCCAGTGAGGGAGTAGGAAGATCTATTTGGAAACACCATCGGACTTTCCATAAATGTCAGAAGATTCTCTCCTCTGCTGCTGATCTCTCTGTACCTAGTGCTAGGGTTATGGTTGGGATGGGTGACAGGAAGAGCACCCAATCCAATGTGGTTCAAAGAAGAACAAGTTTAAAGAGCATCTTAAACATGGCCTCAAGAACCAGTTGATGATTGAGAATGATCAGTCATCACCACTTTTCTGTTTGATTTGCTGACTTCTCTAGGAACAAATGAATGAAGACATTCTGGATTTTATAAATGTTTCTCATCTGGCTTTTAAAAAACCCCACGAAAGCTGGGAAATCCCAAGGCATCTATAAGCATACTGTGGGTATACCGTCTTAATGAGAGTCTTGTGCCAGGACCCCCGGTTAATGCTGTTTAAATGTGGTTTCAGAAGCAAAGTAACAAAGTCTCTTAATTAGTTAGGTCCTAGCCATGGATATCTTAACTAAAGAAATGGAGAATCTGCATGGTCCATGCTTGACTCCGTTACACCCTCGCTGCAAAATTCCTCTTTGCCCTGAGAAAACAGACGTGTGCCATTGTGCCTGTGAATTGAGAAACTTTTTGTGGCAAAAGGTGGTTGGACCCCATAGTGCATAGTGGATATTGGCTGTTCCTTGGGGGTGAGTGTGGACGCTGGCGCCCTGGTGGAGTCCCTCTGTACCTTTATGTGGTCCTGGTAGTGCTCTCCACCAGGTGTCACCCCATACCCTCACCTCAGGTGGATAAGTGACTCAGGTGGCCCAATTAAGAGTCTTCCAGCCACAGTCACTGGTTCACAGATTGAAAGCTGCAAGGCCAAGCAGCTTTCACACCATGAAGATGTCAGTTTCCTCCTAAGAATACAGTTTCAGGAGCAGGAAGTGGACGTGGAGATGGAAAGAGAACTAGCAAGTCCTGGCTCCACCTTTGCCCTGAGTCATGAGCCATACCTCACTAGTTTATCAAAGAAGAGTTGGATCCAAGCTATGTTTCTGGAAGTTGTAATTAAGGTTACATGCTCAGATGGTTAAAACTTTTCATTAATATTTGTGGAGAAGACACTTAAGATTTTTTATTTGCCTAAATTCCAAAGAGCCTTCCCCATCTTTTTTTTTTTTCCCTTCTGATAAGAATTACTTCCCTTAAGTTTGCATTTAAAAGAAACAGCCCAGATGAGAACTCCTGGCAAAGACCAGGTAGAACATTTATATCTCAAAGGCACTGGAAAAAACTGTTTTCTGAATCCACATCTTTGCCCTGAGAAAACAGACGTTTTATCTGCAACCCTTTTGAGATGAATAGGGGAGGTTTGGGGATTGATAAAAAGCATAGGTAAGCTCTGAACTGCTTTGAGTGCTGCATTTCTATTCTTGTATAGACTAGATTTGGAAGACAAGTACAGTTTTTGATTCCTCAAGGAACGAAGTTGAGACTTAAATGAATAAAGCCAAAAAGATCTAAAAAATTTACTCAGTTGAATTTTGTTTTGTTTTTTAACAGTTTGATGGCAGTGGTGGAACCCAAAGGAGGTATCTCACAGCTTCAAGGAAGAGAAACACAGGCTCTGGTCCCTGTGAACCTTTTGAGTTCTCTTTCCCCCCATTTCCGAGGGCCATGGGTACACTCCTCTGGGTCCTGAGTTCAGCTCTCTTTGAGTTGAGTTATCAGTCTAATTGGCTTCCCAGTACAGGCCTAATGGGTTAGTCTGGACTGACAAGAGGCTCTAACAGAGCACCAATCACTAGCCCTTGGTTAGTCCACAGTTCACACTGGTTGAGGTCTGCTGGTTCAGGCTGCAGTTTTACTTTGGGAGCTGCTCCTGGTGCACACCTAAGGCTTTCTCTTGGCCAGACCGCAGTACCATCTTTTGGCTACTGCCGGTTTCTGTCAATGTGCACATGAGGCAAAGGAGTAACAGTTTTAGGGTTAATGGGAATCTCAGAAGCCAAAGCTGCAAAACTAATGGGCACAAGTTGAGCACTTAAAGCTGTTAGAGGGCTTCCCAACTAACCCTAAGACTCATACGAGGATAAGGTAGTCATGGAACAGGCTAGACTGACACTGGATCACCTGCCAAGCTCAAGAACATGTTCAGGCATTGAGGTATTAATTTGGCTTTGAGAGACCAATGCTTAACTAAGGAAATGGAATCTTTAAGATTCTGCCACAAATCTGATTTGTGGCCATCTGTTTTTTCTATAAACTAGTGACTTTTGCATGATCATACTTGTCTCATGGCCAAAATTTTAAAATTAAAATTTCTGTTGTATATTTATGTATATATATTGCAAATGGGTAATGTTTTTCTACTTCTGGGTAGCATTACCAAAATTAGTTTGTAAACGAGCTCTATTTAACTGGCTTAAAGGAAAATAAGCACTTAACAAATTAAGTATTCTAAATGCTCAGAAATATAGAAACTTAACCCAGATGTTTTTCAAAGTTTATGTGATCTAGGATAAATATTTAGTAAATAAAAGCTAGTTTAAGTGTGTTGGTTCAATTAAAATAGGTATGTATTCAGAGTTATCCGCTTTACTATAATCAGAAATACAACTTATATCCTAATCAAATAAGTTTGGTTATCTCTGTTACACAATTTGTCAGCAAGGAAAATAACAAGATTTGGTTCACTGTTTAATATCTTGAGAAATTTTCTTGATTAATCTAAACACAACTGCTAAAAACAAGTGAACAAATATGAGCTGGTCATGGTCTGCATGTTTCTCACCGGGTAGAAGCTTTTTCCTGTTTTGTTTGTTTGTTTTTTTGTAGCAAAGAAATTACTTGAAAACATCATCCCTCCCTGGGGTGCCCCTACTGCTTTGCACAGTGACCTCAGAACTCATTTTCCTGGCCAGGCAATCCAAGAACTCTGCGGAGTCCCTTCTCTGCTCCACAGAGGCTGCATATTGTCCATATCGTCCTCAGTCTTCAGGACTAGCAGAAAGGCTGAATGTGGCATCATTAACACCCAATTACGAAAATGCTGTGAGCCTTGGGAATTCCCTGGACCAAGGTGCTGTCACTGTTCTAGAGAATCTAAGGGTCCTTCCTTAACTTTTGAAAAACAGAAGCTTGCTCCCTGTGAAAGAGTAACCTACAGACCCATACAGCTGCCTCATTCCCCATACTCTGACCATCACATTGCCCAATGGGATCTATTAAAATATTGCTAGCTCCCTATTCTCTATTTCCAGAAACATCTCTCAAAAGTTAAAAAAAGCCTACAGTGAATACAGCCTGGCCTCTGATTCCTCTCATGACCTACTTCCTACAGCAACAGTTGCCAACCTTTTGGACCTCACGGACCACCAGTAGTCCACGGACCACCAGTTGGTGACTGCTGTCCTAGAGAATATGTCTATTGAAAAAGACATAAACTTAAAGGACTCCCTCTTCTCTTGTTGGAAAGACCTTTCCTGGTACTGCTCACCAATTCCCATGCAGCTAAACGTGAAGGCATCCGTCCCTATTTAAGAGTCACAGGACCTGAATGGGCCAGCGAAGCCACTGATGACCTCAAACTCAAGATCTCCAGGCAGCCAGCAGCAAACAACCCTGGATGTAGACAGCTATCCCAAACATGGACCAGGCCAGCAGAACTTAAAGCTTACTTCCAACATTGTTTTCCTCTACAAAAGTCATGAGGGGAAAAATTAATCAGACTATTCTACTTTTCTGGTTGTTTTTTTCTCCTATTTTTCCTTGATCTTGTCCATATATAAAATGCCCTTGCCTGTATCTCCCAGATGATTGCCAAGCGTGGTAACTTTCTAGGCTGCTGGATTTGCCACCTAAAACTTCATATCTCCCATGGTGGTAGAGACGCTGGTCATTCCTGTAACCAGTTTATTTTCTATCCCTAATGCCACCATAACCAATACCCTAATTCCCTTCGTGCTTTTGCAGCCAGGCTCCCGGTGCTTTTCTTTTTCCTTTCTCCGATTATCACTGTACTTTCCCAGTTAGACACAAATACCTATGAAACCGTAACACACGTGCAACCCCCAAGTTCTTATGATTATCTATCTACATCGTATCTGCCCCAATGATGACAAAATCTTACCAGTAGCATCCACCTTTGCAAGGAATTTAGAACAATTTTTTATTTCAGGCTAGGAGACTTATTTCCCAGATGCATCAAAACCCTAACCTACTCATGCCTTGACTGTACAAATGCAACAAACCATGCAGATGAATCGTTAACAATGCCATTTAAGCAGGAGTGGGTTTGTGCCCTGAAGGGATTTATCTTTGTCTGTGGTGGTTTTGCTCCTTGGGCCTATGAATGCCTGTGCCTAGATGGCTGGCACAGAACTGGCAAATGTCTCTTACTTAGGGTATGCACTGCACTCCTAACTGTCTACAACCAAACTGAGACACCTCGCTAGTCAACTCCCCTGAATTATCATCAACTTATATAGCACTCACCAGGAGGGATTCAGGATTTATTTCTTTTGGCAGATCCCTACTTGCCTGGTTAGAAGCAAGTACAAATGAGGCTATGATCAGAAACCCTTTAAACCCTAGGAAACATTGCTGACTCTACCACAAAGGCCTTAGCCGCCCAACAAAAATTCCAAGACTCTCTAGCTAAAGTTATCCTTGACAACTGGACAGCCTTAAGTACCTCTTAACTGAACAAGGATGCATCTGTAGTCAACACCATTGTACTCGGATCAATACTTCTGAGAAACCTGAGGTCAAGCTCAACTTGATTTATCTTGGAATTTTGATTTATTCATCTGGTTACCAATAGGATTGGGCTCATGATTTACAATTTGGTCTCTCTATCCCATTTGTCATTTTATATTGTGTTTTAATTTTTGAAGTATTCAGTTGCTGTCTATTTAGTCTTTGTAAAAAGTAGCAAACCTGATAGATTTGCCCAGTGTTTCAAACTGATATCTAACACCTTTACCCTGGACAAAATCTCTCTTGACCTCCACTTTGATCCACTATGAGACGTTGCTCAAATGTGACCTTTTAGTTTCTACCAACCCTGAAAGCTTCTCTAACCCTGAGGAAGATATCCAGTCGTGGCATAGTAAGGGAAAATAAACAAAATGGATGGAGTCCATGCAGAAGAAACACCTAGCAATATACAAGTGATCAATACTCCATAATAGGGACTTGATCAAAAAGTGGAAATGTAGACCCAAACTAAAATGGAGTCACTTATGTTATGGAAAAAATTGAGACGGTCAACACAGATTCATACAGGAAACTTAGTCTAATCTTAGAGGAATTTATAGCCCTTCTCAAATCAGAAGACACCAGCCAATCTCCAACCACCAAATCTATTCATGCCCATGTCTGGTCTTCCTTATTCCCCTGACTCAGCTACCCTGACCCAAATTTACAGTTTGGCTGTTAACATTTCTTGTTGTTCCAATGAGGCTACTGAAATCCATCTGCCATTTCCCTCTTCTATGGTACTAGACACCTGAGGATGATCCTTCTCTGCTCTGAGGGACACATTCTCCATCTAACAATGTCTTTGATCAAGAAAAAAATACAAGAGGAAGAAAGAAAGCAATACCTAAATAATATGGTTGATCAGTGATACTTTCTGCAAAATATCTTGATCAAGAAGGGAAATGTGAAAGCATTTCTATCTAAAATGGAACTGGAGGATAGGAAATGGAGAATGTCACACATGTGCCTTCAGAAAAACAGAACTTAAGAGCTGAGAGACCAATTACCTGTAAATGCCAGATGAACAGAAGACTGAGACTTATCTTCCAACAAGTGAATATCCACCAAGAATCTCTAACCTGGAGCCAATAAGCTTACTGTTTAGACTCTGGCTGGACCCTACCCCCTTTTCACTCCTTGCCCAAAATACAGCCTGCCCTAAACCCTCAATGGACTCACCTGTAGCTGAATATATCATGCATTTCCAGAATTGCAATTTCTTTGCTATTTCTGAATAAACTCAATTTCTGATCATTTGAGCTTGCCTCAGTTTGCCTCCTTATATAGATTGACAGCCATTATGGGCAGTGTTACAATTAGAGTAGAGCATTCATTTAAGATGTGTACTTGAAAGCCAGGGCTCCCAAATAAAACAGAATGGGATACCTATTTTAACAGGCATGCTAAAACCTCCAAGAGGCTTCAAGATTCCAAAATAACTTCACTTAAAGATTCATTGTAAAAGGCTAATAAAAAATTAAGCACACAGTGGTACCTACAACAAAAGACTATAGGACTGATATATTCCTACTGCTCCCCTCCATCCTCCTTTACCCGAGTACTCACAGTCTAATCCTCTCTCTGAACTGCCTTCCCACTGTAAAGAGACTGCAAGACCTGAATAAAAGTCTGCCAAGTCAGTGGCCTTATAGATGCCCCTATATAGGCCCCTCCCAAGGTTGATGAGACTCTTAGGAATTTTCCAGTAAACTGCTACCAGTTTTCCCTTAAAACAGCTGAGGAGAAACTAAAATTAAATCAGTGGAAAACCTTGCCAAAATTCTGGTAGATATCAGAAATTAAACCCCACTTGCTCTGGAGCCTGCAGAGTGGATCCTGGGAAAACTGTCAGAAGCTAGTGAAGGGTGAGAATCCTTTTTAGAGTTGGCTTTCCCACATCTCTGTCTGTAATCAGACAGTATGGTTTGTGCCACACTGAAACATTTACTGTGAGGGAGAATGTTCTTCTGGAAATTATGAAATGTAATGATAAGTTTTCCAATCCACAGAAAGCTAGTGTAACAAACAGTTCACAATTGCTTACTTCTTAGTGTTCACTAGGAATTAAGGATTCTAAGGGTTAGAATTCTAATCAGTGCATCCTAGAAATTGTATGACATTCCTAGAAATCTGATATATACTGGTATTATCAGTCATATTTCCACTTATTATCTTAAGATGTTGTATATCACAGAAATAACCAAATCTCCCTGTCAATTCCATCACAATGAGCTCTTGTCAGATCTTTAGCAATGGGAGTACCAGGAACTCTTGACCACTGGCACCGTGGGCAAATCAGGAGGTACTGAATCATGGGGGCATACTTCACACCTGAAGAAGGCTCCACCTGACTTCTGGTCCTGTGCAAACGCTGGAGACCTCACAATCAAACTGACTAGGAAAAAAGTAGCCAACATCCGAGTAGACCACTTCCCCCCAAGATGTCAGATCAAGAATGTTTCTTTCCATTCCTCCTTCCATCTCTGACCATTTTTTCCTGTTTCTTACACATGAGGGTCTTTATGACTCTTTTGTCTACCTTGTGTCTTGCTCAGGCCTGGAAAGTTCATGTATCTCAGACCACTGCAAAGGTTGGTAATTTAGCCTCCAAACAACTGCTGGATTTGCCGCGATGCTGGTGATTCTATAGTTCTGCCCATCCCAAACTTCTCCCTGATTTTCAATGCATTAGTTTCTCTGGGGAAAATTTAGCCTTCTCTATTGTGTCAGAGTCCCTAGCCCTGTGGATGCATTTCTTTCTTTCTGGTTAACAACTCCAGACCCGGGGATCTTTGCATTCAGGCTCTGTATCCAAAGAAAGGGACACAAGGCAAGGTGTTCAGGACACAAAGAACACCTTTGCAGTCTACAGACCCTTAAATTTTACTGGCCTGCATGGTTGACACCTTTTAAAGTCCTGACCCACAGACTGTGCTATGACCAACACCACTTGCTGCACCTGGATTGATACTTTGAGGAAGTTGAGACCTGCCAGTTGGCTTAAAGTGACTCCTTCAACAGGGCCTTTCTTGACTTACTTGATTTTGATTGGTTTGGGTCTTGGGGACCATGGGTCCAAAGTGTACTCCAGACATTTGGAATTATCCTGTTTATAATAATCATGGTAGTTCCCCCTGGTGTGTTCTCTCAAAAGCTTTAATGCATATTCACAGCCACTAACCATCAAGCTAATTATCCCCCTAAGAACAGAATGTCAAAAAAGAAACAAAGAGAGGGACCACCTGAAAGCATGGGAACCTGACGTTGTGACCAGTGAATGCCACAGAGAGATTGGGCAAAAAATCGAGAGATCTCCAGACTGGAAGCTAATGCCTTAAATTTTGATCACATCTCTCAGCTAGGCTGAGAGTCCAATCAAAGGGGGGGAAATTAATAAAAATAAGACAGTGGCCCCAAATGGGGTTGCTTACCACCAAACTGAGACTTAACAACAGTTTGGGCTTTCCCATAAGTGCAACCTAAAACCTGTCAATCAGGAATGGCCTGGTCAGCACTAGTGAGGTAACCTGCCTGACAGACCCCTGCCATCCCCAAAGCGAAGTGACTGCAATACCCAACCTGCCTTTTCACCTCATGCGGCTGCCTTATTCCTGCTGCCTTCTGCCTATGAAAATCTTTCATCTGGTACAGCTCCTCAGAGCTCCTCTCTTCTTTTCCCCCATTACCATCTATCCCCTCATACCCTCTTCCACCTCCACCCCCCATTACCACACTGTTGTCCCTCTCTGTCCATGAGATCTTTCCCTCTCTTTCTTTCTTTCTTTCTTTCTTTCTTTCTTTCTTTCTTTCTTTCTTTCTTTCTTTCTTTCTTTCTTTCTTTCTTTCTTTCTTTCTCTCTCTCTCTCTCTTTCTCCCTCCCTCCCTCCCTCCCTCCCTCCCTCCCTCCCTCCCTCCCTCCCTCCCTTCCTTCCTCCATTCCTTTTTTCCTTCCTTTTTTTTCTCAATCCCTTCACACACTCCCCCAATTCTCCCTCACCAGAGCTGCCTGCCTGCTGTCTATCTATGAGTTTGTTAGTACTTTGCTTGTTAGTTCAGTTTGTTCATTAGATTCCACACAGCCCCTTTATATCTGCTGGGCTGAATGCTGTCTGATTCATAAACAAATAAGGCCAGTAAGTCTTTTAAATTTACTCAGTCAAATTTTGTTTCACACCATCTTCCTCTTAAAGGCCAAGCCCCTGTTTCCTAATTCCTTATCTGCCAACTCAGGGGACTCACAGTAAAAACTGTTCTGTATCTCTCTCCTAATTTGCTCAGGATCTTGTCCTGCCCTACTCTTCAGGCTCAAGTCCAGCTCTTTCTCTACAGCAAACAAGACTCTTTGCTGTTTCCCAAACACCCTGCTTGTTTTTGCACCTGTGTTTTTGCCCTTGGAAAAGCCTCTAGGCCTCCACCTAAAGTCTCAGATCACTTTATACATAACTGCTGAAAGTTCCTTACTCCCCTTGTATAGAAAATCCTGATAGGTTTTCAAATTGTTGATTTGAACTTGAACTCTTAGAACTCTGGTCTCTAGCATGGTTCCTAGAATATAGTGATGGTTCCATTTTTTTTTTTATTGAATAAATTTATCCACTTTTGAATAGTATTCTTATCTTTTTTGTTAAGCCTTGAAATGCTACTTAATTTCAATGTCTCATCTCCGAGTTAGATTCTGCTGGCCCGAGGACAGGACCCAGACCAGGTGCTACTGTTTTGATGTCCACTGTAGCAGTACATTTGATTCGCCCAAGGATCTTGTTATAAATGCAGATTCAAATGTGTAGGCCCAGGAGTTTAGCTTTCTAACCAGCTCCAAGACGATGGAGATGCTGTTCTATGGACCACATTTGGGAAAGCAGGACACTGCAGTATTTGGTAGATTACACACTGCCACTTAAGAATGCTGGGAGGATAGCATGGGAGATTTTCCAGTGCTTCTGCTAACTAAGTCTGCCCTTTGTGCTCTGAAACTTAAATTGCATGATGCTTTTCTTTCCATGGACAGGGGTTACTAAATCAGTAAAAGTGTCTACAAGTATTCTGCATGTACATAGAGTCTGGGAAGGTCTAAAACACACTCTGGGGTCTTTTCTGGGAAGTCACGTAAGAACACCTAACATCTGATATAAAAATATACATATAAACATATAGTTCCACATGTATCTAGAAATCAACATAAAACAATGGCTTCCACACCATGCAGATGTTTCCTTCTGGGGATTATGATATGGGCAAGGGCAACACATATGCAACACATCTGAGATCACACACTCCAAAGCAGTGAAGGGGGAAGGGCTGTAAGAACAAAACATTCCCTTACAATACCTCTACTCATCAGTACTTTGGTGAGTTGGAGACTCAGACCCGTCCATAATGGGCGAGTGTTCTGTTGCTTCTCTGAACAAAGGAAAGCAGAGGAGGAAGAGAAGAGAGGTCATGTTAAAGAGAGGAACTGACACAGACATGATTTGTAGCTCATTGATACATTGGAAAGACTGGTTGACTACACGCCCAGTGTTAGTGACAAATAAGTCACACAGAACTTTCAACCCCCATGAGCGAGTCAAAAGACCTCTCTAGTTTTGGTAGAAGGCAGGCTTTGGCACTTTTTACCCATTTCTCATTTTCTTGTCACATCACAGAAAATAGTTATTAATGATAATTCAACTCAATCTGATGAAAGAGTTTACTTCAAGAACCAAAATACCTTTTTGTTTCAAATTTGTCTTGAGTCCTCACTAGCTATGTTTGGTGAAACCCAGGCAGGATTCCAGACCAGCTCACTGTGTGTGCATCTGAGGGGTGCTTGTAAATTCCGGAGGCTGCTGTCACTTAAATAAATACATTTGGGTCAGGTAAAATTGGATATGATGGAGAAAATCTGGGGATCCAGAGAAAGAGCCTGGAATCTAAAATTCCTTATTTAGGTGAGATGATTTACCAGTGGAGGTACCATAGATACAGAAGATCTGTCATTTTTTTATGAATTAATCTTAGAGAGACTCCAGGGCCCTAGGCCTAGCAGCTGCCAGACCACACAAGCTAGAGCTGGAGTGTGGATGGTGAATAATGGAGTGTTTTCATGATCTGTAATAATGACAGAGGGGAAGTTGCTGCTCCAAAGACAGACCAAGAAGTGGGAGTGGACACAAGAAATTTGAGTGGGAGGCTTTGTTAAAACACAGACTTCCAGATCCGCCCCCAGACTTTTTGACTCAGTAGGCCATGGGTGGGCCTGAGAACCCGCACTTCTAACAAGATCCCAGGTGACGTTCATGCTGCTGGTCTGGGGACTGCACTTTAAGGACGACTGGCCTAATGGAAAGAGACAGGGCTTATGTCTCACAGAGCACAGGGCTGGAGTGTCAGCTCCAACCAGCCATTGTGACTTTGGGCAAAGCACTTATTTTCTCTTAGCCTCATCTATAAAATGAAAAGATGTGATACTTCCCGAGCGAGGTTGCAATGACATTATATGAGCTTATATATGTTAGAAGAAGCTTCCAACCTTTGAGTATACAGCAAGCACTTAATAAACATTAGCTCTCCTACCTTCTGTTAAATACTAAGGACCCATAAAGCCTGGTTTTAAATTACTACAGATAAATTTGCAGAAACAAAAAATGTCTGCCAAGCATGAGAGTCAGAAATGTGGTCAGTGGAGCCAATTTTGGTCCTGTTGTTTTTTGATGATTCAACTCACAGACAGCTGTCATATTTTCCCAGACACCCCCACCGATGCTTCAGAAAATGAGAAACTGAATAGAGCTAGATAAAGGGACCCTTTACTTTTTTAGCCAACAGATAGTGATAGTATATAACATCCATTTAGAGGTAATGTCTTAGGAGCAACAGAAGAGGCAGGAACTGTGAGCACAGCAAGCTACGTGTACCCCCTCAGACTCTGCAGCAGATCAGAACATCCTAAATATCCCTGAGATTACGATGTTTGTTTATGCTGAAAGCTATAAGGAGAGTTGAATTTTGGGTTATTTTGCTGTGGGCCATTTCTTAAAGGTCTCAAGATACCTGATCCCCTTTGTGTGTTGATTAAGTGGTTGGCCAGGACAGAGATGGGATCTGAGCCTCCCGTCTTTTTCTCAAGATGCATCCTGATATCAAGGCAGTGAGTACCCTGAGGAGCAGGCAAAACGTGGGACCAGAGGCAGCCCAGGGTGCTCACACGGGTCTCTTTCTCCCCTTCCTCTTCTGTGTCTGGCATTCTGAAGTTGTCCTGTCATAATTGGAACTTAAGTCACATGCTGTCTGGAATTCTGACCAAAGCAGTGCAGTTGGACTTGTGACACCCACTTCCCCACATTTCTGGGGCCACGGGCCAGCTTTACAAGGAAGTAGAGAGAATTCCCCATCTAAAGGATAGCAATGGAAAGGAGAGGGGTAGAAGGAACAGCAGTTCATGGGCCTTTTCTGGAAAGGAAGAAAGTTCCTAGTAATGAAGAACACTCGCCATTCTTTTCCTGATAAACCCTCCATTACTAGAATCTCATATTCATTACACTCTTCCTGAAGAGGAAGGCTGAGGATCATTCTAGAACCTGGAAGAGGAGGATGAAAGGTCTGATCGGAACTCACCCAGTCTGCCAGGTTAGGATGTGGTGGGGACTGCTTGGGGGCGTTGCTCCAATTTCACTCGATGGCGTTGAGCTTCTCTGGCTTTGAGGTAAGGCAGCTGTATGCAGGTGGTGCAGAAAAGATGTGTCAGACACCAGTCAAGTGAAGGAGCTTCTTTCCAGAGATGCTGGGTGTGACCCCTTGCAGGGCCACAGTGGGCAAATATCCACCCCCTACACCCATGCATCTCCTCCACACAATGCAGCAGCTCCATCCTCAGTCAAGTTGACCTGGGATGGTGGCAGCCTCCACAGTAGCAAAGAACCTGACGGCCCACAGACCTCTGAGGGAGTCCTGGGCAGGGCTAGTGCAGGAGGGCCTATTTCTCTGGACACCAGGAAGTGACACCTCAGGGCATTTGTAGATGTGGCCCGTGTCAAAACTGTGCCTGTGTCTTGAACAGAGAACTTCCAGAAAGGTTCTCAGAGCTTGCTGTCTGCCATTTCAGGCTTATAATCTACCCCTTTGGACACTTTAAAGGGCGCTGGGCCTTTAATAGCTCATCCAAATCTGACTACTAGGCGTTTATTGACATGGGCAGACTTTTTCCAGTTGGGAAGTTTAGTAAGAAGTAAAGTCTCCTTAAATGCATCCTCTGCTTTCTTGGGAATGGAATCTTTTTCATCAGAAAACCACAGATATACTTCTTAACATTTTCAGCCTAAAACATGTTCCAAAAGATTTTGCCTAATCTCTTTAAATAAAACACATCTACTAGACAAGTGCTAACGCTTTGATGGAACATAAACCCTCCCAGCCCTCTTCGGAGCGCTGCTGCTTCCGGCAGGGTAACAGGCTCAGCATGTCCATTCATTCCCTCTCCCGGTGCTCCGGAAAGTCGATGGCAGACTTCACTGGGCTTATTTTACAGGTGGAGGAATATGGAGATGGTTCTGGGGTTTTGAAGTCCATGGTTCTCTCATGATTGCCTGAAGCATTTTTATTATTATCTCTGGAACTTGTCATTTGACTGATGCACCATAATAGCCAGAACCAAGGCTCAGAACCAAGGATCCCTATGGCCTGGAACACCTGGGCAGCCAGCAGGTCCTTCCTCTTTGCCCTGCTCTCTCTAGGCCCTCAGAATCTCTTTCAGCTCCCCAAAGATGACCTCCTATTTTCTGTCTTTAGAATCACCCCTTTCCCCTAATCTTCAACCACTTTCTAGGCACAAGTCCAGACTTGCAGTACCTTCCATTTGCTATTGATTCTCATTTCATTCTACTTTTAAAATCATTTTTATTACATGTCAACATCCTCCCCCTTTCTTTTCCTACAGTCAGTATGAGGCAGGATCTCGCCACTGCACGAGTTCCCCTCTCCTTATGAATGCCAGGAGCATGGAAATGAGTTAGTCCGTGCCAGGCCCAGAGCCCGGCCAGCACCACTACTGAACAAGTGTTGTTATTATTGCCAGGATTCTCTCAGAGAGGGAGTAGGAAGGCAGTGTGACTTCTTAGGGGAAAGCAGGGTTTCTTCCCTTTGTTACTTAATTCCTCCTGCTCTGAGTACAAAAATAAAGTAACCCTTAATTTGATTATGAAACTCTGAAAGCTCTTTACAAAAATGACTGTGGTTATATCCTAACACCATTGAAAAGCGAGGCAAGGAGCAGTTATCCATGTGGTCACAGTGAGGTCCATTCATGGGTCACAGTGAAGTCAAGTGCCGCACTCCAGGCTCCACCAGCCTGCCCCACCGGGGGACGCACCTGCCGAATTTCAAGGCTTCCACAAGCCAAGGCCTTAAGCCAGTCACCCTCTGCAAGGTGCCACCCAGGTCTCCACCTGACCAGTGTCTTAGGTAAACCCTGAGACACCTAACTTCTTTGATTTCTGTCCTCACCAGGAGAAGTGGCTGGAGGGATGGTTTGCATGCCTGCTGAGGAAGCTGAAGTAGGAGCTGGCCCAATCCACTGGGGAGGATCTAATGTGCTGTCCCATCCCCTCTGAAGTCTGTCACTCTTGGCAAGACCAGGCCCAGTATGGGAAGGGGTAAAGGGGTGACTGAAAAACCTCAAGTCTCATACATCTGACAGCTAGGTTTCTGGAATTAACCATCTCTCATTCCTCACCGCAGACTCTTAAGAAATTCTGGAAGCCCTTGAAAATCGAGTCAACAGTTTGCTCATTCAGGGCCAACCCCATTCTGTCCCCATTCTCACCTGACGTGGCCTTGCACATCTGGGGCATCCTGGTGACTCGGCTGTGGGCCAGGAAGGTGCTCTGGGAGGAGGTGCTGTACTGGGAGCCACTGTCAGAGGAGGTGGAGCTGGTGTGCGACAGGCGGCTGTGCTCCTTGTGCGAGGCGGTGGAGCGCTGGTACCACTGGCGCAACTCATCGGACACGGCGGTGCGCCCCGTGCCCTTGTCGTGGGCGCACTCGCGGCCCAGCGATGGAGTCCCCAGGATCTGCGAGCGCGATGGCGTCAGGCGGCCGGCATCGCCCTCCTCACTGGCCCTCCAGCTCTCCCGGAACAGGCCGCCCGCGGTGTAGGAATTGGAGGTCTTGAACTGTGCCTTGACGCTGTAGTGGCCCTCCTGGTCGCTCTCCAGGCTGCGCACAACCACGGGCGTGGCGCCGCCCTCGATGTACAGCGGGTACTCCTTGATGCGGTACTGCGAGCTGGGTTGGCTCTGACTGTGCAGGTAGACGCCAGGTGGGTGCCCGCCGCCGCCGCCGCCCCCCCTCGCGGCCAGGTTGGGCATGCTGCCCGAGTTCGCTGTGCCCAGCGCGCCCGCCGCCCGCTGTCTCTGCCGCTGCCTGGCACGCGCCTTGGAGGGCGAGTCCTCCGCCAGGGTGGAGTAGTTGGCGTTCATCTGCGCTGGGTAGTAGTGCTCGGAGCTTGAGTGGCTGGTGCAGGATGAGCAGTCGTCCATGGGGTCTGAACCATTGCTGCTACGAGTCCGCGGGGTGTAGAAGTCGGGGCTCCCTGTGTCATTCTCAGAGCCCAGGAGCTTGCCCTGGGACTCCAGGCTGGAGCTGCGGTGCCGAAAGTGCAGAGCGAGGCTGTGCAGGCGCGTGGGGCTGAGGTCCACGGACCTGCAGGAAGACGATGGGTGGTGGGTCTGTGGGCCCAGTGGAGGGTTGGGGGCTCTGCAACCTGGGACTCAGGAGAGGGCCTCCAGCTGCTGGGAAACAGAGCTGTGCTGCCCTGGGAATCCAGGTGCTTCCCATGGTTCTCGGGTGAAAAGGAGGCAGGAGAGCAAGGCTGACCCCTGGAGTCAAGCCGGGCCTCTGCTGGGATTTTGATTCCCAGTGGGAGGTAAGACTGAAGACAGCACCCACATAAGGGTTCCCTCTGCAAAAAGTGTGCCAACAGCCAGGGCTCTCTTTCTTTCTTCCTTTTTTTTAAGTGTAAAGGAATTCCATAGATACAGAGAGAACCAAAGAAAATGCCTATTCCAGTCATTGTGTTAAACCAAATGAAATGCCCATTTTTGCAGGTCAACACAGGCCTTATGGAGACATTTCATATGGTTCAACCAAATACTATTATGAAACGCACAGAAACAGATTTCCATTTCCATGAAGACTCTGAAAGGCAGGGTTGGTGGAACATGGAAAACGACTGATGCAAAAACTTACCATGCCACCATTTTGTTTGTAACGCATTCTGCTTATCGGAATCCATCCTACAAATATCCATCAATATTGCAGACAATGCTAGGGCCACATGTGAAGGTCAGGGTGGCCCTGTTGGCCAATTACACGAAGATAGGAGTTCAGCTCTGACGGTCACCCAGGGGAGAATGAGAAGTTCCCATCATGTGGCCCCTGGTCCCACACCACTCCGTCACTCTCTTCCAGCCATACTGGCCTCCTGGGAACATGCCAAGTTCAGGCCTGTGTGCAGGGCTTTAACCTGCTGTTCTCTACGGTATCCTCACAGCTTGCTCCCCGCCCCCCGCCTCCCACCCCCATCCATTCAGGTCTCTGCTCGAAGTTCACCTTATGAGAGAGAGCTTCTCCAAGCTCCTAGTTCACTCTCTTGCCCCTTGCTTGGCTCATTGTTCCTCTTAGTGCTATCACCACTTGACCGATATTTATTATGACGCCCAACTGAAATGTAAGTCTGATGAGAGCCAGGGTGTGGTCTGATTTTTTCACTGCTCTATCCCCTAGAATAATACCTGCTACACGGAGGCACCTTATAAATATGTGGTGCATGAGTGAATAAAGGCATGACTAAAATGAGTGAGAAAATCTTGCCTGGAGTGCTCTACCTGATATAAAATGGTTTACCATTTAAGGATGCCCACACCTTCTCTCCTTTGAGGTATGATCCCTACAGACTCAGTTTTTGATAAAATGGAATGGTGGCTTTGGTTTTGCTTCTTTTTAGAAAATGAAGGCCTGATTCACTGGAGCCTCCCTTTTGCCCATTCCTTTTGTTCTTTAATGAATTTATACCTTGAGGCATTAAAAAGTCCGTGATAAATTAGACCCCAGTAAAAAGCGACAGGAGGACTCTCCAGTAAAGATCACCTCATCAGGACAAGGTGGTGTGGCCCCATCATGCTTCCCTGCTAATCTGCCGGTCTTTCCCGCCTGCATTTTGCTTAGGCCCCTTCCATGCGCACTGTCTGCCTGGGATTCTCCAGCTGCCTCCTGGTCCCACTAGGCATGGGCAGTGGGCAGACTGCTGCCAGCTCAGTTTTAAATTCTGCTTCATTTTAAGGAGAAACGACCTCACTAGTTCAGACCTGACTCTAGATCATCCATTATCTGGGCCAGTTGGAGCCAGAGATATCCAGTTTTACAAAGGCAGTGGCCTGAGGGCCGGGTGGACTCACCTTGTGGAATGAACGTAGTGGGGACTCCGTACACGCAGGTCTGGTGTGGACGGCATGCTGGACTGCGAGTTCCAGTGAGGAAGGCTGCGGATGGGGCTGTTCTGGAGGGAGCTGCTTCCCCCTCCAGCTTCGGCACAGCTCCCTGTGCTGGGGAAACGCTTGTGGCTGCTGCAAACCAGAGGAAGCCACTGGTCACCGCCACAGTGCTGCACCCGTGCCCAGGAGCTGACTAGCCTCCAGACATCAACCTTGGTGTTGGGTGGGCTTGCTCAGGATTCCCACCCTTACTCCCTCCGACCTCCGAGCCTTTCCCTGAGAATCCTTATCCCTGGCCCCTGGGTCCTGGTCAGCCTTCACTGGGACAGGGAGCATGGCTGTCTGTGAAGCCACTGTCCTAAACTGCAGTTTCTGTTTTCCAACAGACAAACATTTACTTGACTGGACACCCACTTGGAGCTTAAATGGTGTAATGAAAGGACATGAGAAAACCAGAGAAGTCAACCAAAAATGCCTCTCCAAAACCTCTCTCCAAGATCAGCCCAGTGACCAGCTGATAATGCACAGCTGAGATTACAGTGTTTGGCTCCAGAATCCTGTTGGCTGATGGCTTAGGGTTCTGAACCACTTCGGGATTCCTACGAGAAGGCTGTCACTTGCCATTTTGGAATAGTACTGCCCAAGACTTCCTGATTAATTTCCGTGGAATTTAGAAACATTAAAACCATCTTCCAACATGTTGGCTGTGAGCCAAAACCCCCATTTTCCCTTGGGATGACAATTTTGCACCTGGATAGGTCAGCATCCCTGTTGAAAGTCAATCCCTGGAAGGAGTTCGGTTGATTTGGATTTTGTAATTTGTGGATGCCATTTGGGACAGCCCACTGATGCTTTCAATAGCTGTTGACCATGCCTCTTGTAGCCTTCCCCACCCAGCTCACCTGGAATGACTGTGGGAGGAACGTTTCTTGACCTTCTCATACGGCTCATCTAACGAGGACTCACTCCACATTTTGGGCTTTAAGGGTGACTTGTCATAGTCATTGCGGTGATAGTGCATCTGCCTGAGTCCCTCCAGGGACTGGGGAGGAGGGGGCCTGTTATGCGATGATGGTGGCCGAGGAGGAAGTCCCTTGTGAGGAGACTGTAAGGGGGACAGTGTGCTGGAGACCTGAGAGTCTTCTGCGCAAAGACGGAGAGAGAGAGCAACTGAGCAAGGGTCGTCCTTCCTACTGACTCCAGACAGGCTCCCATCCACCTCTGCCCCAATAGCAACACCCAGGGGCCAGGCCAGCATTCACTCTTGAAGATGCCCATGATGCTTCCCCAGTTGCCAAAGAAGTCAATCCAGAATAAAAACTATGAGCAGCATTTAATGGGAAGAGGAGGCTCAATTCTGATGAGCTACAAATGGAGTAAACCCAAATTTCATTAAATCCCATGGGTTAACACTTGCTTCATACCAAACAGCAAAATGTCCTCATTGTTGTACATTTTCTTTCAATAGACAGGACATATCTCATTTGCTTTGGGGGATTTCAGCTCCATGAGGGTTTTGTCTGGTCTGTTAACTGCTATATCCTTAGTGTCTACAATGGTTATTGATATATAGTAGGTCATCAATAAGTCATTTGTTAGAAAAAAATGAATAAAAGCATATCTGTTCAGAGTAATGATCTACTGGTGGCTCTAGGTACCAACTCTGCTTTTTCAAGAACTGTATACACAATTTTTAACATGTTCCCATAAAATATTTTCATTTTGGAACTGCCTTAGGTTCTTTGGGAAGGAGATGGGCTACAACTATTACAAATGAACTAGAGGCCCGGTACATGAAATTCGTGCATGGGGGTGGGGGGAGAGTTGGAGGTGTCCTTTAGCCAAGCCTGCACACTTTCCAATCTGGGACCCCTCAAGGGATGTCCAGTGGGATCGGGCCTAAACAGGCAGTCAGACATCCCTCTCACAATCCAGGACTGCTGGCTCCCAACCGCTCGCCTGCCTGCCTGCCTGATTGTCCCTACCTGCTTCTGCCTGCCAGCCCGATCACCTCCTAATCACTCCCCTGCCAGCCTGATCAATGCCTAACTGCTCCCCTGCCGGTCTGATTGCCCCTAACTGCCCTCCCCTGCAGGCCTGGTCCTCCCCTGCAGACCTGGTCCCCCCTAACTGCCCTCCCCTGACAGCCTGGTCACTCCTAACTGCCCTCCCCTGCTGGCCTGGTCCCCCCCATCTACCCTCCCCTGCTGGCCTGGTCACTCACAACTGCCCTCCCCTGAAGACTTGGTCACCCCTAACTGCTCTCCCCTGCTGGCCTGGTTGCCCCCAACTACCCTCCCCTGCAGGCCTGATCACCCCTTAACTACCCTCCCTTGCAGGCCTGGTTCCTCCCAACTGCCCTCCCCTGCTGGTCTGATCTCCCACAACTGCCCTCCCCTGCCGGCCATCTTGTGTCCACACGAGGGCGGCCATCTTGTGTCCACATGGGGGTGGCCATCTTGTGTGTTGGAGTGATGGTCAATTTGCATATTATCTCTTTATTATATAGGATAGAAGACCATGCCCTACCCTCAGGGGAGTAACACTCTAACATCAATGGCCATAGGACTTTCGGAGGAAGTGAATTCAGTTAGTCAGGCAAAGAGCTGTGGTTCAGAAGGGATTTCAGCAGTGGCCTGGCAGAGAGGAAAATGAAAGGAAGAAGCCAGGACCAGATACAGCTGGCCCAGCAGCTGGTAAGGAGGATCAGAGGGTGACAGGGAGGAGCTCTGGTCAAGTGCAAGAGCAAGAGACCATCTGTGGGTGCCGAGATAAGCAAGGTGCCCTACTGACAGGGCCCTTTCATTCCAGATTCAGGTGTCAGGATTAGGTCTGAAAGCCACAGGAAAACTAGGCATGGATGCATTAGGATGAAAGTCCTGTTTAGTTATCTGGCAGGGTTCACAAAAGGGTAGGATCCAGGGAGGGTTGGGGAGGGGTTAGGGAAGATATCCAGTGGTGAGAGCCCCCTGGAGGGCAGCACTGAGCAGAGAGGCAGGAAAAAATCAGTGTTCCTTGTGGAAGCCCAGGTGGGAGTTTGAGGGGAACAATACCCAGAAGAAACCTCAAACCCCAATAACAATTCATGTGATCCTAAATCACTTCCAAAGAGTGTTCCTTTCACAGACTACTTCTCAGTCCCCAAGACCTGAGCATGTGCTATGCTTCCCCGGCTCCTGCATCTCTTAGATCAGTAAAGGGAAGGGCCCCTAGATGGGGTAAGCCTGCACTAGTGAGGCAGTAACACCCCCGGGTAGTCTGGGGGTTTGCAACATGGGAAAGAAGGTAATCATAAATGATGCATCAGAATTAGCCAGTGACAATGTATAATGCCCCCAACTCCTCAGTTACAAAGGAATCTCATGAAATTGTTCTCATTTCCTCCCCCCGGAGAGACTGGAGTCCACAGAGGCCAAAACCAGGGCTGGATCTCTGATCTTCAAAACACAGCTCTCTCTCCCCTGCAGCCCCACTTCCTCCCCACCCACGTAACCAAGTGACCATAAGAATATTACAGTGTGATTGATAATAGCAGGGCCAAGACGACTGGGTAAATAACCCACCAGCCTTTCCCCACATTAACAGCAATTATTATTATTCTTTCAATTATCCACATTAGTCTGACCTGGGTAGACCTTCTATCTTTTCCATCTAAATAGCTATGTATCACTGCCCACCTGCGTTTTCCCTAAGGGGTAAAAAATTAACTGCCACTTAATATATTTCCATTTCATTAATGTCCTGGCTCACAAGTTTGGGGTTAAATCCGTAGGAACGTGCTCGGAGATGGTTCTGGGTTGGACTTCTTTCCTATTCTATGTCAGGTGTGGCCTAGGGGTCCGGGCTGGGGTCACTTCTGTTTTTCCTGCTCCCTCCAGGCTCTCCTAGCAGGTTTCAATCTTTGATTTGTGATCCAAACCAATGTCTGCCTCTTTCCTCCAGAAATATGAATATGCTAAAGGAAACTATGTGTGGTGTAGAGATTCTCTGTTTAGGTAAAAATGTGGTTTGGCAACTAATAAAGTAAAGTACAACTCATTGACTATCCCCTTAAATCTGACCTCTCAGGCACAGAAAACACTAAAATTCCAATAGAAATGGTTTACATAGCGCCCAGCAACCCCCAACCAACTCAGTGACTATCGGGCAGTGAGAGAATTGCAGGGAAGCTGGGGCCATCCTGGCCTGGCTCTCGCCGTTACACTGGCCTGTCCCAGGCTACACATAGCTTAACCCGGTTTAATCCGAGCCCCTTCCCAGTGCTCCCAACCACCTACCATCCTCCAGAACAAGGGCATCGGAGAGGGAACTGTCTTCACTGCCAATATTTCCATCTGAGAAGACAAAAAGCAAAAGTCTGAGAGTTTATCACATCCTTTAGACAAAGGCCTGTCTGTAAAAATCATGTGTTTAGCATATCCTTATCTTTCTAATCAGAGAGAATCCATGAAATACAATCCAAATGCTGCTGGGCATTTCTATGACAGCCCGTGCCATGGCTCATGAGCTCACCCCTACCCCCGACACTCAATGTCTTTGTGCTCTTGTTAGACAGGGCACTGCAATGCTGAGTGGCTTTATATCCAATAGGCTGCCTGGCCGGGTTAGGTCACACCATGGTCTCAAGCCCATTCCCAGGGCATGTTCTGATCGACCTATAGGAAGTGAACTGCTATTGATTGTACAAATGTGAAACTAGGGTGAGAAACTTGGCTTTGCTCACAGGGCAACAAATGGCTTCTCAATAAATGTCTTAAGCCATTAGTGGTGGTGGTGGTGGTGTTGGGGTGCGGGGGGGGGGGGGAAGCTGCTAAATTCAGCTTCTATCTCTACAAAGCTTATTTTCATAGACCCCATTCAACTAACCATGAGAACGTGCTAAAGAGGGAGACAGTAAGGTAATCCTCCCCACTAAACATCTGGGGAAACTGAGGCACAGCTAGGGAGCTGGTTTGTCTGGGATTGCTCAACTCTCCTGGCAACAGGACTTTGGATACCAAGTTTAGTGTTTTTCTTTTGAAATAAAAAAATCATGCTGCCTGGCTGGTGTTGCTCAGTGGTTAAGAATGGACCTATGAACCAGAAGGTCATGGTGATTCCTGGTCAGGGCACATGTTCAGGTTGTGGGATTGATCCCCTGTGTGGGGCATGCAGGAGGCAGCTGATCAATGATTCTCTTTCATCACTGATGTTTCTATATCTCTCTCTCCCGCTCCCTTCCTCTCTGAAATTAATATATAAAATTAAAAAAATAAACAGGCTAAGGAACTAGGAAGAATCTTAATTACTTCTCTAATTCAAATGGGCTTGTATGATGAAAACATTATTTTGAAAGAGGTAGCAAAATAGAGAAGATATATTCTTGAGTTGGAGTGTCCTTGTGTGCACCAAAAGCTTGCAGGTTTGATTCCCAGTCAGGGTACATACCTAGGTTGCTGGTTCGATCCCCAGTCGGGGTGTGTATGGAAGGCAAGGCAACTGATCGATGTTTACTCTCACATCGATGTTTCTCTCTCCCTTCCTCTGTCTAAACATACCCTGGGTGAGGATGAAAAAGAAATGGCTGCAGGCTTGGATGGGTCCCGTCACCAGTTAGTACAGATGATGTCAAAACGGATTCTGTCAGCATTCCTAACAGAATAGCCCTCACTGGTTAATTAGATTGCTTAGGGCATGCTGGGAGCTGGGCTCTGGCCCACTCTCAGGCCTGGCTCCCGCTCCTGGGGCAGTGGGGGCAGCCTGCCGTGGGGAGGGGCTCAGCACTGACCGTCAATGATGAGCGAGGCCCTCTGGGTGGGCTTCTTCCCAGACTTGATGCGGTTCTCATTGATGGCATTCTCAATCTCCTGCAGCTTTTTCAGGGCATTCAGATAGGAGGTTTTCCTTTGTTTCTTCAGTTTTTTGCTGACGTTGGGGTCGCTGGCGAGGCGGCGGGCAGCCTCCGTAATCTGGGATTGAATGGCAAACTCTCGTTCCAGGCGTTCCAGCTCGGCTTCCTGTGGGAGGGAGAGCCAGGGTTTCACCTCTGTCCTTTCCGCCCCCGCCCCTCAAGGCGAGCCAGCCTTCCTTACTCCTGGGGGCCACAGCACTAGGCACCCAGCAGTCCCACTGCCTAATGCAGTGATCCTGTTCCTAAAATCTCTGGCAGCCAGTGCCCTGGGCACACACACTTTTGAGACCGTGGCCCTTGTTCCACTCTGGAGACAAGGTTGGTCTGCACAGGGGATCCATCACTGAGAAGCAAGGGGACCCCATGCTGAGAGCCTGGGGCCTCCTGGCTTCATTTCCATGGTCTCCACATGGTTCAAGAAGACCAAGCCTTCATGGAAATTCAGACCCATTCGGTTTGAATGGGCACAGGATGCAGCACTATTTTCAGAGCACCTTTCTGTCCTGCTCTGTGGGCCTGCTGACGGGAGCTCCCACGTGCCCCTCTCCCCCACCTTCCCCACACGCCTCTGTCTCTCAGATTTTGAACCCTCTGTGCTGGAGCCTGGAAACGAGTCAGCAGGGACAAGGACGGAGTGAGCTGTGAGTGGGACTCCACCAGCCAGCTGTGCTGACGGCCCTGGTTCAAACACTGCTCCATGGCTTTGTGGACACCCAGGAGTCTCACTGCTTACACTGAGCCCAGCACATGCTGGCAGCCCAGTCTGCACAGATGGCCGCCTGCTGTGGGGGAGGGGGGAGTGTGCAAGTGTGTTTCCAAGAGAAAAGGGAGTTGGTTCTCCAGAGAGCAGCTCTGCAACATGCCAGCTAATTCTGCGGTCTTCCTTTTGAGGGATTTTGAACCACGATATGCAGGGACAGGTGAGGAAGACGGGGGTGCACATGGAATTCTCCAGGAACTAAAGGCATATTTTGCTGACAAGTGTGAAGGAGCAGCTGGTGAGAAGGTGCGGTGAGATGGGACTGCGGGAAGGACAATGGGGCTGAGGGGCGGGGGGGAACACTCACTAAGGTGGGGTCTCCTCATAAAAGTTGAGTGCCTGGTATCTGCCCAGCACAGGGGAGAGGAAGTTCCCCAGGTAATTCTGATGACAGCAGGTGTGAGATATACTTGACCAGATGGTCTTCTAAATCCCACTCGCCCTCCGGTTATATTTCTGCCTCTTCCACAGGCTGCACCTGTCCTGTAACATCCCCTTCTCCACCTCAATCTACTCAAGTTCATTGCTCATCAAGCAGGTGTGAAGACCCAAGTTAAACTTCCTAAATATAGTAGTAGCTCACTTAACCCTGGATCTGGCCCAAAGAAATAAGGACTCTGCAATGCACTTCATTGTGCAGAACAGGAAACTGCCAGGTGAAGATGCAGATTTGGGTGAAGCATTCGGTGCAGCCCCCAGCCCCCTGGGACCTCCTGGTGCGGATCTCAGCAGACTGGCCCCCGCTTCCACCCACTCCAGGGCGCCGTGTTCCGGTGACTTCACCTGCATGCTAACCAGTGGGCATGCTCTCAGTAACCAGGGTTGGGAGGCCGTTAAAAAGACACGCAATGGGCTTTGTTAGAATGGTTCTCCCAAGATTCACCTCACAGCTTGCGACAGGCCTATCCTGTCAGATAAACTACTTGCACTAAAAGCAAAATGCTTAGGAACGCTCAACTAGCTCGCCCTACCCTGGGAGCCACGTACTGACCAACCTGCGAATGTAACAAGAGGCGAAGGGAAACACTGCGCAGAAAGGGGAAAGGGCAGCGGGCACCGTGCAGAATGCTGCAGCTGGGACAGAAAACCTGGGAGCCCCAACTAACAGACAGCGAGGGTGATGTGAGAGAACCCAACACCAGGAAGGAGGACACACCTCTCCCTTGGGCAGGATTTTCTGTTCATCCAGCTTGAAGGCCGTCCCGATTCTTCTTCGAACAATGGGTGGTTCCTCCCCCGGGTCCAGGGGATATTCCACAGGCAGTTTGCCCGTCAGCTCCTGCAGATGTGCAACAGCAGGAGGGCGGGATCAGGGGCCAGGTGCTTGTTTCCAGGTCACACACACACACACACACACACACACACACACCTCACACTCTGCAATGTACACATTCAAAACAGTGCCTTTAAGCAAAATGCCTGAGCGTTAATAAGAGTTTTTGAGATGTGATGTCATTTCTCTAAAAATGGATGAGAGCAGCCTTTTTTACAGAACGGATGCACTTTGAAAAGTTCTTCCGAAAGTAACTGTCTGTCACGTAAACAAAGTTGCTTTAGATTTCATCATCAAACTTGTATTTCATCCATTCGTTAGTCTCCCAAGTGATTCCTGCATGCCCACTGCGTGCCACACACATCTCTGATCTTTCTGGCTCCCGTGCTGTGCCCCTGCACCCCGTCCTCCCTCACTGACAGCTGAGATTGAAGTGTCTTCCACATAGGCTTTCTTAGGAAGAGTGGTGTCTATATGGAAAATCCCAGAAAAATGCGTATGACAAATTAGAAACTAAATATAATAATTATTCCCCCTCAGGCCAACACTCAGGGAACAGGCTGAGCTTAAAAGACATTAAATTTACTCAAATAAGAACTGAAAATAAAGCCATAATATTGACACATCTATTAAAACAGATCTGTTGAGTGTATATTTTGGACTCTGAAAATCTAATCGTTGCGAGTACAATGACAGTGAGCTTAGTTGATACATGGCCATAGTGACAATGACCCTGCAAACACTAGGTCAGTGGCATGAGTCCAGATTAGAATTGGGCTCCATATGAGGGGCTATGTCTGGGCTAAATAAAGATCATATCTGAGTCAGCAGCTAATCCATGTGGTGGAGCCAAGGTATCAGTTGTGAGGAGTCACTTCCAGGGACAAGAAAATCCTGGGAGAGCCGCTGTGAGCTGCCAATGGCACAGGTGGCTGGCACAGGTGGCAAAGCCCAGCCCTGGTTTCTAGTCCCAAATCAACATCTGTGCTGCACAGACTCAAGGAAGAGCTCACAGTTCAGCATCGTCACGAAAGGCCGTTGTGTCGGGCGGCCCAGTGCGAGTGTCCCACAGGCGGGAAGCTGAGACCCGCAGATTCCAGGTGCTGATCCACCTTCTAAGAGGAGGAGTGGCCCTGACCGGTTTGGCTCAGTGGATAGAGCATCGGCCTGCAGACTGAAGGGTCCCAGATTCGATTCTGGTCAAGGGCTTGTACCCTGGTTGCTGGCACATCCCCAGTAGGGGGCGTGCAGGAGGCAGCTGATCGATGTTTCTCTCTCATTGATGTTTCTATCTCTCTATCCCTCTCCCTTCCTCTCTGCAAAAAATCAATAAAATATGTGTTGTTTTTTTTAAAAAAGAGGAGTGGTCTGGCTTCTCCCACCATTCTGTGTGTGTGTGCATGCGCGCGCGCTCACTGGGGTATGGGGTGTGCACTGGGGTGTGTGTATGCACACACGCACACACTGGGGTGTATGGGCATGTGCAATGGTGCGTGCATGTGAGTGCACCTGGAGTGCACCAGCACCCCGCTCCCCGCTCCCCTGGGCGGTGCCCCTTCCCTGCTCTGCACCTGAGAATGAGCCCTTGGCCTTTTTGTCCGGTGTGAGCATTCAAGGACAATGGCACACTGTCTGAGCGTGGAAGGCTCATTCTTCCTTTCTGTTTCTTTTTTATTGTGGTTTAAATGTTGCCAAAGTCCTATGTGTTTATTCTGTGACATGTTTATCTGCTTCCCTCAAAGTCAGTCTATAAACAACATGCACACTGAGAATTTTATATTGTCAGGACTTTCTTTTTTCACCTGAAACGTATAAAAAGTAGGGGAACGTGGTTAATATGGCAAGTCTAAAGTATCTGTGGTTTTAAAACAAAATACTACGTTTTAAAAAACGAGGTTACTGATTTTCCACCATCTGCTTGACGGTCTTTGACTCAAGGCCCCGATTCTCCACATTTAATCCGATTTCACATGTAGCCAGAGCCACACGAGGAAGGAGGATTTCACACACTGTTGTGGCGCTTGGCTTGGTTCCTCTTAAATTCTCGTATTGGTATTTCTGCCAAATGCTCCCGCTCCACCCATTCTGACTGCCCCGCTAGCTCTCCAGGGGACAAACTGCTCCCTGACATCCGGAGCGGAGGGGCACGGTGTGTGGCACAGACAGAGGCAGCCGAGGCTCTCCTGCCCCCGACTACAGAGGCGTCGGGAGACCAGAATGGGAGACGTCACAAAGCAATCTGCCTGGTGCCAGAGAGGGTATTCCTTCTGCTCAAGCTGTTTTGTGCTGTCAACATTGTAAGAAGCGAAAGCTTTGTTTTCCTGATTTTGCTTTTCGTTTTAGGAGACACAGTGAGACCTTCTTTAACACATGCTAACCCTGCCCCGACACGTTTCTCCAATTTTCTGATGCTGACTCCCTGCTGGGTTTAGGGACATTGTCTCTATTAAAAACAAAACAAGTCTTTACAAATTATTAAATGCAGACACCCAAAGCCATACTTTTTAAATTCTTTGAGCATATTCTTTATATAAATGCCGGTGGCTGCTGCAAACCAGAGGAGGACATGCTGGTCATCACCAGAGAGCCACACCTTTCCCTGGGAGCTTTAGGACATCAAGAAAAAGCTTGCTGGGGACTCCTCCTCCCCCTCCCTCCCTCCCTCAGGGCATGTGCTTTCCTAAGATTTGCAGTGGTTTGTGCTAATGTGGGTCTGGTTTGAGTTGGCTCCGGTTTAAATCAATACAGTACCTAATTAAGCCAAGTGGAAATGTAATGTGATCTCATTCTAAGCCCCCTGGTTCATTTGGCTTGGGGCAAGGCACTATTACTGCGGGGAGGGGAATACAGTCTGGGAGCCTCTTTATACTTCCGATTCTCAACTGTTCGCCAGTATCGCTCTGTGTAACATTATATGAACTACAATGGCTCCCTGGAGGGCTCCCGCCCTATCCTGTGCAGGTGCAAGCACATACACACGCATGTCCATGCACACACACATGCACAGTAAGGTGTATTGCATTAAAAACTCAATTCATCAAGCATGCTAACAGAGAATTGCAGAATATACAAAAGAAGGTGGAAGAGGACATTCAAATAAATACAACAGTGGCCTGTCACATCCTCTGAGTCCCAATGAAACCTGAGACCAGTGCAGACAGGAGCTTGAGGAATGTTGCTATGCATAAAACTTAAAGATATCACTAGGCTAAGACTTCATTTTTTTTTAAAAGAGTGTCACATTAGATGAGTTTTAAAGGGAATTATATATAAAGTGAAATCCTGTTTCTTTAATGATTCCTAGTGATGCTTCCCAGCATGATTTCCAAAGTTATAGTATCTGACACAGCCTCAAGGGAACAAAAGCCACAACAGTCAGCTCAGACTCAAAGTCTTAGAAAATGGTGGCAAACCATGTCAAGGAGGTAAGAACATATGAGAAAATGCTTTATAAACTAAGGGGTATCGTGCAAACAATATTATTTACAGGTGCTACCATGACTGGTCTCTAGTGAGGTCCCACTTGAGACTCAGCTTTCACAGGTGCCCTGGAGTCCCATTAACATCACCACTTCTGTTTCTGATGGGGCACCTCAGAGGGGTCGGATATTTCCAACGTTTATGTGTGAGGAGCTCTTGTTTTCCTCCTATGATCTCCTTGTGACCCATTCCCCTTTATAAATATGTGAAGACAGATGAGGGCTCAGACAATACAGACTTCCCCAGGCAGCAACAGTAACTGCTTACGGCTTCTCGGAGGCAGAGTTTCTTGAGCTCCTCCAGCCGCTGGCGCAGCGTTTCCTCCAGCGCTTCCTGCCGGGACTTCAAGGCAGCCAGCATGTCTTTCTTGGCGGACTGAGAGCTATCCGATTCCTGAGAACCTGTCAATAAACAGTGGGGTTACTAGGCCAGCTCAGTGGGGGACACACATCTGGACCACTAAGAAATTTAACTGGAGCCTACACTGTGGACCTGGGATTTACCCCAGGAATCAAGGAAGTGTGAAATAAAACAGGTGTTGCAAGGTTCCAAGTGTGAGGAGAGAATTCTCAGCAAGTAGTGGACTTTACAGCTGGTCAGAAGCACTGGCAGGAAAATTTACACACCTGAAAAAGAAGTTTCACTTTCTTGATTATCTTAAGACTAGAGGCCCGGTGCATGAAATTCATACACGGGAGGGGTCCACTCAGCCCAGCCTGCACCATCTCCAATCCGGGACCCCTTGGGGGATGTCCGACTGCTGGTCTAGACCGGCCCGGCAGTTGGACATCCCTCTCACATCCGGGACCACTGGCTCCTAATCGCTCACTTGCCTGCTTGCCAGGTTGCCCCCAACTGCCCCCTCCCTGCTGGCCTGGTCACCCCTAACTGCCCCCCCTGCTGGCCTGGTCTCCCCCAATAACCCTCCTCTGCCAGCCTGGTCACCCTAACTGCCCACTCCTGCCTGCCTGGTCGCCCCTCATGGCACCCCTGCTGGCCTGGTCACCCCACACAGCCTGCTGTTCAGTCATTTGATCGTCCCTCACTAACCCCCTGCCGGCCTGGTCGTCCCATGCAGCCTGCTTGTTCAGTTGTTTGGTTGTTACTCAGGCCGGCCCTGGGCAGCTGGGCAGCTGCCATCTGAGGCTTACCTGTGCCTCGGGCAAGCCCTGGGTGGCTGGGGGGCTGAGGGGACTGGAGGACTCCGGAGGCAGGCTCGTGGAGTGGCCGGACCCGCCTGGGGGTGGGCCTGGCCATGCCGCATGCCTGCCACCCCGGCAGGGCTCAGGGGACTGGGCGCCACCATCTTGTGGCTGTGGGCGCCGCCATCTTGAGGTTGTGGCAGTCAATTAGCATATTCCCTTCTTATTGGCTGTGGGCACCACAATCTTTGTGAGGGCATGATAGTCAATTAGCATATTCCCTCTTTATTAGATAGGATATGTCAGATACCTGTTTTAACTTCACTAGCAAAATTTAATATACTTTGTACAATGAAGGGGAAAGTGAAATTGAAGCCAGTAATTTTAATACATAGTTTAAATTTTTTTTTTCATTAAAAAATGCTGATTTTTTTTGCCTTAGCTGGCATGGCTAAGTGGTTAGAGCATCGGCCTGTGCATCAAAGGGTCCCAGGTTCGAATCTCAGTCAAGGGCATGTACCGGGTTTCACAGGGTCACTGTCTCAGTCAGGGCACATGCTGGAGGCAACCAATTGATGTTTCTCTCTCTCTCTCCCTGCCTCTAAAAATTCAATGGAAAAAATATCCTCAGGTAAGGATTAACTTAACAAAACAGATGCTGACATATATATACTAGTGTGTGTGTGTGTGTGTGTGTGTGTGTGTGTGTGTACACACACACATATTTGCTCAGTACAAAGAAATTGCACGTTTAATATTAACATTTTGGAAATGCAGACATGTATCAAAATAGTCCAGAAGCTAAGCACCCAAAGATAACCACTATCATACATTTTATTTTAACCTTTTTATCTAAGCCATGCATTTAAAAATAAAATTAGATATTTACTGTGTTTTTTAACTTAATACTGTATCATGAGCAAATTCCCTCTTAATAAAAGCTACACATAGTTTTACAATGTGGCAGAACTATCTGAATGATGATTCAAATAGCAGACTGATAGATATGAAATCTTTGTGGAAGGCACACTGTGAACCAAACTAGAGGAAAATAAGCTGAAATGCCAACCAGAGAGATGTAGGTTAGAAGAAAGCACACTTTCTTGGCTGCAATGTTTGGATTCTGAAATTTCCTGCAGTGAAGCTATTATACCCTTTTACTTTGCTGGGGTAGGCAAGGTGTACCGGCTCCCTGGGAAAGGAAAAGCTGAGTATTACTTTGCTTCTCATGCTCATGGTGAGCAGAGTGTTAGACACGGACAGGTGATACTCAGTGTGCCTTCAAAGGCCTCACATGATGCCAGTTGCAACAGAATCAAACAACATCAAATATCTAGGGAAGAATCTAATGAGAAATATGCAAGATCTCTATGATGAAAATTATAAAATTTTGCTGAAAAATAAATTACAGACCTAAAATAATAGAGAGATGTAGGTAGTCATGGATTAGAAGCTTGACATCATAAAGATGTCAGTACTTCAGGAATTAACAGAATCATTGCAATACCAGTAAAAATTTGAGCAGGACTTTTGGGGAGGGGGAGGGTAGCAACTGTATTTCCATGTAAAGCATTTTAGAACAATTCAGTGAATAGACAGATATGAGAATAATCTAATCAGAATTCCCAGTCAACTGGTCAGTTTCTCCCAATGGTAAAGAAGACATCTCAGAGGGCTTCCAGTCAAGAGAGATGATGTAAATGCTGTGTTTGCCTCCTCCCACAACCACATCAAAATTAAAACAAAATTCAGAACCTACATTAAGAACCACCTGAAGACTAGCTGAATAGATGTCCTATAACTAAACATATACAGAAGAAGCCACAAGGAGATTGGTAAAACGGGTGGAAGCGCAGAACAGGCAGGTCCCACATTCATTTGTGGTGATTAAGAATCAAGAGGGACGGACATTGGCTGCAGAGGTCCTCTCTGAGGAGCGAGTGGCCCCAGGCTCCCTACTCCCAGGCACCAGTGCTGGGAAGAGGTGTCCCCCACATCTGTCTGTGAAAAGCGCAGGAATTGGATCCAGGTGAGATGGAGGGCTGCTGTAGACCCAAGCGTCCTCCTAAAGAGCCAGAGCACAGACTCACTTGTTCATAAACTCACTCACTCTGGGCTCCAGTGCAGTGGCAGCATCTCAAAAAGCAACCGACGTACAGGGAGGAACTGAATTGACTAGCTTCAGGGCGAGGACTAGAGGCAGGTTTTGGAGTTATGGGAACAGAAATGCTGGCAGGCACCACTGCTCCTTTGAGACCTCTCCCAATCCAGCCAACGGGTGCAGGTGGGCACCAAATCTGAGCTCTTCAGTAACCTGGATAATACTGTTTGCCCCACCCTGGTGATTCCCTGGGACCCCATCCAATTCACACACCTGCTCTGAGTGGCTTCCAGCAGATTTTCCATAGGAGCAGCCTACCTTGGCTCACACTAAAGACTTTTTAAAATCTCTCAAAGATTCACAAACCCCAAACAAGAAGCGGCTGGCCTCAGTGTGCCCTGTACCTCTTCCTAAGCAGCCCCAAGCCTGGCATAAGCTACGGCCACGGTAGGCCTTGGAACATAACTTCAAGTAAGTGGCAGCTGGCCTCAGCTCATATTGTGGTGTCTACCAAAGGGTCCTAATCCAAACAATAGTGTCAGCTGGCCTTGGTTTACAGCTTAGCCGCTCCCAAGTGCCTCCAAGCCCAGGACAAGAAGCAATCAACTGCAGATAACTTTGTAGCTCCCACCAGGTGGCCCTAAACTGGCCACAAATGGTGGCTAATGTAGGCCTGCACTGGAGCCCCTCCCAAGAGACTCCAGAGCAATATACCTAGTGGCTAGCTTCAGAACACAGCAGAGCACCCCTCCACCAGCTCCACAAACACACTCAAAGGGCGGAATCAGCTGGCACTAGAGCCCTTCTAAAGCAACTCCCAATCTGTGGGGTCAGCTCCTGTACAACAGCTTGTGCAATGTAGTCATGGCTGGCCCTTCCCAGCCAGTCAACATGAGGGTCAATACCACAGACTGATGTGCCAATGGGAATCAAAGTTCAACTACAACAGGAGACCACACAAGGGACACTCCTGGAGCACCTAGCTCAGGTGCACAGGAAAATTGTGCCACTGGGCCTCACAGGACACCTACTACATACATAAGGTCACTCTGCCAAAACTGGGAGATGTAGCAGCTCTAACTAATACATGGAAACAAACTCAGGAAGTCAGGAAAATGGGGAGACAAAGAAACATGTCCCAATGACAGTATAGAACAAAACTCCAGAAAAGGAACTAAATGAAATGGAGATAAACAATCTCCCAGATACAGAGTTCACAACACTAGTTAGAAGGAAGCTCAATGAACTTAAGGGAAGAGTAGATGAATTCAGTGAGAATTTCAACAAAGAAACCGAAAACATAAAAAAGAACCAGTCTAAATGAAGAATACAACAATTAATATTAAGAATAGATTAGAATCAACCACAGATTAGACAAAGAAGAGGATTGAATCATAGATTTGGAAGACAAAGTAGTGGAAAACAATCAAAACAGCAAAAGGAAACAATAATATTTAAAAAATGAGATGAGGATAGGGAACTTTGGGACAACCTCAAGCATATCATCACAGGGGTACCAGAAGGAGAAGAGAACAAGGGATTGAAATTCTAATTGAAGAAATATGGTTGAAAACTTCCTTAACATGGTGAAGGACACTGACATACAAGACCAGGGAAGTGTGGAAAGCCCCAAACAAAATAAACCCAAAGAGGTCCACACAAACATTCATCATAATTAAAATTCCAAAGATCATAGACAAAGATAGAATCTTAATATAGCAAGAGACAAGCAGTAGAGTTAATACAAGAGAGTTCCCATAAGACTTACAGGTTATTTCTCAACAGAAACTTTGTGGGCCAGAAAGGATTGGCACAAAATATTCAAAGTGGTGAAAATTAAGGCTTACAACCAAGATTACTCTACCCAGCAAGGCTATCACTATTGTTCTTGTGCAGAGCACTCCCTTCACACTGCCAAAACTTAATTAGCTGGCCTCATCCTGACAATTCCCTGACACTCCAACCTACCACAAAGTCTGTGGGCACCCGATTTTGGTGTACCCTGAGACTTTTGCTAAGTGACCTCAGACTCACCACTAGCACTGAGTTTGAATCTGTATGAATCTGGTGAATACCACTCATGCCTACCTTGTGTGTCACTGAAAACCTAGTCATGCAACTTGCCTATGGCCAGAGGCTCTTTCAATGACTGAGCCTAACAGGCAGTTGGCAAGTGGAGGCAGATATCAAGGTGATTTGGACATTTTGCTGATCTGTCCCTGGGCTCTGATCTGGTGTCAGCCTGCCTTGGTGTGTAGCTTGGCCCCTTCCACACATACATCTAGCAGAGGCAGCAAAAAACTATGGATCACTTTGTAATTCCAAACAGGTAGCCCAGGGCCTGCAATAGGCAGTGCCTTAGACTGACCTGCACTGGAGTCCCTCCAAAAGGCCCCAGAACCAATAAACACAGTAGCTGGATTCAGACCATATCAGAGCACAACCAATTAGCTCCACAAGCAGCACACCAAAAGGAAGAGCTCAAAAGGCACTGGACCCTGCTGAGGCAAATTCCACTTTGTTGCATCAGCCCCTGCACAGCAGCTCATAAACTGTGGTAAGGATCGATCTCCGCAGTCAGCCAGCCTGAGGGTCAATGCCACCTATGGATGGGCCAACTGCAATCAAGATTCAAATATAACAGGAGGTCTCACATGACCCACAAAGGAACATTCCTGATGTACTTGGCTTAGGTGAACAGGGAGACTGTGTCACTGCCCTTCACAAGATACCTACTACATAAGACCACCTACCAAGACTGGGAGGCATAGCAGATCTACTTAATATGTGGAAACATTTATAGAAAGGCATCCAAAATGGGCAGAAAAAGAAACACACCCCAAATGAAGGAACAGGAGAAATCCCCAGAGAAAGAACTAAATGAAATGGAAGAATCAATCTACCAGATACAGAGTTCAAAACAATGGTTATAAGGATGTTCAAAAAATTTAAGGGAAGAATGGATGAAGTCATTGAGAACTTAAACAAAATGATAGCAAACATAAGAAAGGACCTGTCAGAAATGAAGAATACATTAGAAGGAATCAACAGCAGGCTAGATGATGCAGAGGATAGAATCAGTGATTTGTAAAACAAGGTAGCAGAAAACATCCAATCAGAGCAGCAAAATATATATATATATATATATATATATATATATATATATATATATATTAAAAATGAGAAGAGTTTAAGGGACTTCTGGAAAAATATCAAGTGTAATAATATTCACATTGTAGGGGTATTGAAGGAGAGGATAGAGAGCAAGAAATTGAGAACCCACTTAAAGAAATAATGACTGAAAACTTCTCTAACCTGGTGAAGGGAACAGACAAGTCCAAGGAGCACAGAGAGTCCCAAACAAGATGAGCCAAAGGAGCCCCACACTGAGACACAAAATTAAAGTGGCAAAGGTTAAAGACAAAGAGAGAATCTTAAAAGTAGCAAGAGAAAGACAGTTACTTCCCAGAAGACTGTCAGCTGATTTCTCAATAGAAATATTTCAGGCCAGAAGTGATTAGCCTGAAATATTCAAAATGATGAAAAGCAAGGACCAATAACCAAGATTCCTCTACCCAGCAAGGTTAAAATTTAAAATTGATAGAGAAATAAAAAGCTTCCCAGACAAGAAAAAAATAAATGAGTTTATTACCACTAATAAATGAGTTTATTACCAGTATTACAAGAAATGTTAAAGAAAATTCTTTAAGAAGAAGAAAGAAAAGAGTTAAATATTTATAAAGAATAAAATGGGAATAAATATGTACTTATAAAGAATAATTTTAAATGTAAATGGATTAAATATTCTAATCAAATGTCATGGGGTAAATGATTGGATAAGAAAAGAAGATCCATATACACTGAGTGGCCAGATTATTATGATCTCTGAACACATAATAATCTGGCCACTCAGTGTGTATGTATATGTGTGTGTATATATATATATATTAGAGGCCCGGTGCATGAGTTCATGCATGGGTGGGGTCATCAAGCGACCCAATTCCAAATGAAAGATACACACAGAATGAAAGTAAAGGAATAGATAAAGGTATTTCATGCAAATGGATATAAAAAATGCTGGGGTAGTACTCTTATCAGACAAAATAGTCTTTAAGCCCTGGCCCGTGTGGCTCAGTGGATAGAGCATCCGCCCATGCTCTGTAGGGTCACAGGTCCGATTCCTGGTCAAGGGCACACACCTGGGTTGCAGGTTAGATTCTCAGACCTGGTAAGGTATGTGATGGAAGCAACCAATCTTTCATATCAATGTTCTCTCTTTTTTTCTCTCTCTTCTCCCCCCTCCATCTCTCTCTTCCACTGTCTCTAAAACAAAACAAAATAAAAAACAAAAACAGTAAAAATATCTTTTGCTGAGGATTAATATAAAATAAGACATAAAGAAGGTCATTGTATAATGATGAAGAGATTCAACAAGAGGATATAACCCTTGTAAACACTGATGCACCTAACATAGTAGCACATAAAGAGCCCTGAGTGGGAGGCTCAGTTGGTTGGAGCATTGTCCAGTATACCAATAAGGTTGTGGGTTTGATTCCTGGTCAGAGAATGTAGAAGGAAGCATCTCATCGATGTTTCTCACATCAGTATTTCTTTGTCTCTCTCTACCCCTTCCTCTCTCTCTAAAAATCAATAAAAACATGTCCTCAGGTGAGGACTAAAATACCCACACATAAATACTGGTATATAAAGCAAATATTGATGGATATAAAGGGAGAGATCCACACTAATACAATCATAGTAGAGGATTTTAAACCATTTAAACATCAATGGGTAGATCTTACAGACAGAAAAACAAACAAAAAACTAAACAGTAGCCTTGAATGGAAAACTAGACCAGATGGAACTAATTGATATATTCAGAGCATTTCACCCCAAAACAGCAAAATATAAATTCCTTTAAAGTGCTCATGGAACATTTTCTAGGATAGTCTACATGACACAAAACAAGCATATAAATTTAAGAAAATTAAAATAATATCAACCAGAGTGGTATAAAACTAAAAAGTAATTTCTTAAAGAAATCCCTGAAAAACACACAAAAAGATGGAGGCTACATAATATGTCAATAAACAATGAATGGGTTAAAAATTAGGCCAACCCCATATTTATGGACTATAACGAAAGCAGTCCAAAGAGGGAAATTCATAGCATTACAGGCCTACCACGCACACACAAACAACAACCATAAAATATCTCAAATAAACAATCTAATCTTACACCTAAAGGAACGAGAAAAAGAACAACAAACAAGGCCCAAAGTGAATAGAAGGAAGGAAATAATAAAGATCAGAGTGAAAATAAATGAAATAGACTTAAGAAAAACCAATACAAAAGATCAATGAAACCAAGAGCTAGTTCTTTTAAAAGATAAACAAGATTGATAAACCTTTAACCAGACTCCTCAAAAGAGAGAGAAAGAGAATCCTAACAAATAAAATCAGAAATGAAAAGAGAAAAATTAACAACACAACAGAAATACAAAAAAAAATTATAATAAAATATTATGAACAACTACATGCCAACAAATTGCAGTTTGGTGGAAGAAATGGATAAATTCCTAGAAACATACAATCTTCCAAAATGGAAATAAGAAAAAACACACAGATATTCTGAACAGACCAATTACAACTAGTAAAATCAAAGATGTAATGAAAAAAAAAAGTCCCTTCGTCCATGAGCCATGAATATATGCATATAAGTTCCCTGTTTAATCTCCCCCTCCCCCCACCCTTGCCTTCCCATGGACACAGACAGTGGTATAGTGAAGATATGGGAGGGCTGGATGTGGGATGGAGGGGGTCAATGGAAACAAAAACCAAAGTGAACATCTGTAATACTTTCAACAATAAAGATAAATTTTTAAAAAGTAAAATGCCTTATTTATTTTAAAGCCTCCCAACAAAAAAAAAGTCCTAGACATGATGGCTTCACAAGTAAATTTTACTAAATTTTCAAAGAAGAACTAATATTTCCCAAAGTATTCAAAAAAGTTCAAGAGGCATAAAGACTAACAAGCTCATTTTAACAGGCTAGTATTATCTTCATTACAAAACCAGATGAAGAGAGTTGCAAAATGGTGGCAGGTTAAAATAGAAGAAAAACATCCTAAATAATTAAATGAAGACTAGCTGGAGAGAACCCTTATAACCAAGGATGTAAAGTAGAGACCACATAGAGACTGGATGGAAGTGCAGAGGCATGAGTGGACTGGCTCCCACAGGCAGCAACTGAAGTGGTAGAGGGATATCTTAGCTTTGGGGGGGATACCACTGAAAACTCCAGGGTCTAAACCCCAAGCTGGTCTTCCAAGCCCTGAGCACCAGAACTGAAAAAGGCACCCACATAACATCTGGTTGTGAAAAGCAGTGGGGTTGCTGTCTGTCAGGGGGAAATGCTGGAAATGCAGGCCTCTTAAAAGGCCAACACACAAAACTTCATGTGCAGCCACTCACCTTGCGCTATGGTGGAGGGTTGGTAGAGTGGACTAGAGCTGTGTGAGGAAAATTCTGAGGTTGGGGGCTCTAGAGTTAGAGCTCAGAAGGCAGCCACCAGATTCCTGTGCTGAGACATTCCCCCATGCTGCAGAGGACATCTTTCCAAGGCAGACCTTTATCATCCAGGCAGCTTTTGCCTGGGCGGGGAGGGGGAGTAAATTGCCTCACCACGTTGGAAAACCTCTCACCCCACCCTGTGGCGTTTACTCCTTGCTGTGGTCGACAGCCTGAGGCTCACTGAGAGACTATGAATAGCAATCAGCATGCAGGCAGAAGCGGATCTCTTGATACCTTGTGTCTTTGCTTGATCTGCATCTAGAACCTGGTCTAGGAAAAGCACACTTGGTGTACATCTTGGTCCTCTCCAAAGATATCGAGCCACAGCAGAGAAAGCCACAAGCTGTGGGTTGCTGATAGCTCCAAACAGGGTACACAGAGCCAGTCACAAACAGCGTCTGACCACAGAGTCCCTCCAAAAAGACTGGTAGTCATAGCAGATCTACCTAATACACAGAAACAAATCCAAACAGACAGCCAAAATGGGGAGATAAAAAAAAAAAAAAGCCTCAAATGGAAGAACAAGAGAATTCTCCAGAAGAAGAGATAAGTGAAATGGAGACAAGAAAAGTATCATATATAGAGTCCAGAATAATGATTATAAGGATGCTCAACAGCATGAGAAAAGATATAGAAATTATGAAAAATGACCACACGGAAATGAAGAATGCCATAACACTAATAAAGAAAACACTGAAAGGAATACAAGGCAGATTAGAGAAAGCTGAGGATCAGATTCAGTGATTTAGAAGAAGGGTAGAAAAAAATCACTCAATCAGAGAACCAAAAAGAAAAAAAAAGTCAAATAAAAAAGAGGAGGACATCAACAAATCAACAAACGACAAGTGCTGGCAAGGATGTGGAGAGAAAGGAACCCTCGTGCACTGCTGGCAGGAATGCAGACTGGTGCAGTCACTGTGGGAAACAGTATGGAGTTTCCTCAAAAAGTTAAAAATGGAACTCTCATTTGACCCAGTGATCCCACTTCTAGGACTATATCCCAAGAAACCAGAAACACCAATCAGAAAGGATATATGCACCGCTATATTCATAGCAGCACAATTTACAATAGCTAAGATTTGGAAACAGCCTAAGTGCCCATCAGCAGATGAGTGGATTAAAAAACTGTGGTACATCTACACAATGAAATACTATGCCTCCATAAAAAAGAAGGAACTTTTACCATTTGCAACAGCATGGATGGAACTGGAGAGCATTATGCTAAGTGAAATAAGCCAGTTGGAGAAAGATAAATATCACATGATCTCACATATATGTGGGATATAATGATCAACATAATTTGATGAACAAGAATAGATCCAGAGACAAATGATAGGGGAGGGGGGGGGGTTAGAGAGCAACCAAAGGACTTGTATGCATGCATATTAACATAACCAATGGACACAGGCACTGGGGCAGTGGGGGCTTGCCAGGTGTGGGAATGGCTGAGGGGTGGTTCAATTGGTGGAAAAGGAGTCATATGTAAAACTTTAGACAATAAATAAATAAATAAATAAATAAATAAATAAATAAATAAAATAAGAGGAGGACAGCTTAAGGGAGCCATGGAGCAACATGAAACATAACAATATTTGAATCATAGGAGTACCAGAAGTTTAAGAAAGTGAGCAAGGGTTAGAGAACCTGTTTGAAGAAATAATGACAGAAAACTTCCCTAACCTGGTGAAGGAAAATGTCAAAAAAGTTCAGAAGACACAGAGAGTCCCAGGCAAAAAGAACCCAAACAGGCCCACACTCAGACATATCATAATTAAAATGCCAAAAATTAAAGACAAAGAGAGAACCTTAAAGGCAGCAAAAGAAAAGCACTTTGTTGTCTACAAAGAGGCTCCCATAAGGCAGTCAGCTGATTTATCTTAAGAAATTCTACAGGCCAGAAGGGAATGGCATGAAGTATTGAAAGTAATGAAAAGCAAGGATCTGAAACCAAGACTATTATATACAGCAAGATTTTCATTCAAAATAGATGGTGAAATAAAGAGCTTCCCAGACAAAACAAGGCTATCACCACCAAACTAACACTGCAAGAAATGCTAAAGAGAGTGCTGTAATAATAAGAAGAAATAGAGAGGAAAAAATAAAAAAACCCATAGGCATACAGAATTAAATTGGCAATAAATAAGTACCTATCAATAATAATCTTAAATGTAAATGGATTAAATGCTCCCATCAAAAGATATAAGTAGCAGAATGGATAAGAAAACATGACCCAAATATTTGCTGTCTACAAGACACCCAACTCAGAACAAAAGACTCACACAGTTTGAGAACAGTGGTTTTGTAATATAACTTGATATCTGGTATTGTGATCCCTCCAACTTTGTTCTACTCTCTCAGGATTGCTGCAGCTTTTTGGGAGTCTTTTTTTATTACATACTAAAGGCCCAGTGCATGAAATTCGTGCACGGGGGGTGAGTGGGACGGTCCCTCAGCCTGGCCTGCACTCTCTCCCAATCTGGGACCCCTTGGAGAATATCTGACTGCCGGTTTAGGACAGGTGTCCTCAAACTACGGCTCGCGGGCCACATGCGGGTGTTTTTGCTGTTTTTTTTTACTTCAAAATAAGATATGTGCAGTGTGCATAGGAATTTGTTCATAGTTTTTTTTTAAAACTATAGTCTGGCCCTCCAACGGTCTGAGGGACAGTGAACTGGCCCCCTGTTTAAAAAGTTTGAGGACCCCTGGTTTAGGACATCCCTCTTGCAATCTGGGACCGCTGGCTCCTAACTGCTCACTGCCTGCCTGCCTGCCTGCCTGCCTGATCGCCCCTAACCCCTCTGCCTGCCTGCCTAATCACCCCCAACTACTCTGCCTGCCTGCCTGATCACCCCTAACTACTCGCCTACCTGCCTCAACACCCTTAACCATTTGCCTGCCTGCCTGATCTCCCCTATCCCTAACTACTCGCATACCTGCCTGCCTGATTGCCCTAACTGCTCACCTGCTTGCCTGATCACCCCTAACCACTCGACTGCCTTCCTAATCGCGCCTAACTGCCTCTACCTGCCTGTCTGATTGCCCCTAACCACTCTTGCTGTCTGCCTTATTGCCCCTAACCACTCACCTGCCTGTGCCCCTAACCACTCTGCCTGCCTGACTGTCCCTAACCACTCGCCTGCCTGCCTGATCACCCCTAACTACCTCTGCCTCGGCCCCCGCTGCCATGGCTTTGTCAGGAAGTTATTCCGGAATGACGTCCTGAAGGTTGTTCAACTGTCTGTTCTAATTAGCATATTACGCTTTTATTATTTTAGATGAATTTTTGGAGAGTTTCTTCTAGGTCTGTGAAATATGCCGTTGGTATCTTAATGGGGATTGCATTTAATCTATAGATTTCTTTGGGTAGTATGCACATTTTAATGATGTTGATTCTACCAATCCATGAACACGGTATATTTTTCCATTTGTTTATGTGGCAGACCAATTACACTGTCTCTACGTCTTTTTTCAATGTCCTGTAGTTTTCCAAGTATAGGTTTTTTATCTCCTTAGTTAAGTTAATTCCTAAGTATCTTAACTTTTGTTGCAATGGTAAATGAGATTTTTTTTTTTTTAGTTTCTCTTTCTGTGAGTTCATTATCCTATCTAATAGGCAGAATATGCAAATTGACTATCACACCATCACAAAGATGGCGGTGCCCAGTCCCCTCAGCCCCACCAGAGTCCCACAGTCCTTTCCACCAAGCCTGGGGGTGCGATGGCGGCAGGTGCACGGTGCAGCCGGACCCACCCTCAGCCCCCCAGCTGCCCAGTGTTGGCCCAAGGAACAGGCAAGCCTCAGATGGTGGCTGCCCAGCTGATGCCCGAGGCACAGGCAAGCTTCAGATGTTGGCTGCCCAGCCATCTAGGGATGGCCCGAGGTGCAGGCAAGCCTCGGATGTCGTCTGCCCAGCTGCCCAGGGCCTCCTGGGGCTCAGGTAACCAGGGGCAGCTGAGGCTTGCACTGCTGGCAGTGGCAACAGCAGGCATGTGATGGGGGCATCGCCTTCCCCTAATAGCCATGTCGCCTCCCGCCCCTGAGGGCTCCCGGACTGTGAGAGAGGGCAGGCGGGGCTGAGGGACTCCTGCTCCAGAGCAGGAATTTTCATGCACTGGCCTCTAGTTGGTATATAAAAAAGCCATAGATTTTTGGATGTTAATTTTGTATGCTGCTATATTACCAAATTCATTTATTAAGTCTAGTATTTTTTTTGATGGAGTCTTTAGGGTTTCCTATGTATGCTTATCATGTCATCTGCGAATAATGACAGTTTTATTTCTTCTTTTCCAATTTGGATACCTTTTATTACTTCTTCTTGTCTGATTGCTATGGCTAGCACTTCTAATACTATGTGACAAAGAAAGCAAGAGCATACAATGGAGTCAAGACAGTCTCTTCAATAAATGATTTTTGGAAAATTGGACAGATACATGCAAAAAAAATGAAACTAGACCACCAACTTACACCATATACAAAAAGTAAACTCAAAATGGATAAAGGACTTAAACATAAGATGGAAAAACATAAAAATCTTAGAAGAATCCATAGGCAGCAAAATAGCAGATATGTCATAGCAATATCTTTACCAATACAGCTCCTGAGACAATGAAAACTAAGGAGAAAATAAAAAATGAGACTACATCAAAATAAAAAGTTTTTGCACAGCAAAAGAAACCATCAACAAAACAACAAGAAAGCCCACTGCATGGGGAACATATTCGCCAATGTTATATCCAATAAGGGTTTAATCTCCAAAATTTATAGGGAACTCATACAATTTAACAAAAGGAAGATAAACAATCCAAATCAAAGGACCTAAATAGACACTTTTCAAAAGAGGACATACAGAAGGCCAAGAGTCATATGAAAACATGCTCAAAGTCACTAATCATCTGAGGGATGCAAATCAAAACAACAAATAACCAAGATTCATTTGCTCATTTAAACATGCTCAAAGTCACTAATCATCTGAGGGATGCAAATCTCACACCTGTCAGAAAGGTTATCATCAAGAAATCAACAAATGACAAGTGCTGGCGAGGATGTGGAGAAAAAGGAACCCTTGTCCACTGCTGGTGGGAATGCAGACTGGTGCAGCCACTGTGGAAAACAGTATGGAGTTCCCTCAAAAAACTAAAAATGGAACTCCCATTTGACCCAGTAATACCCCTTCTAGGAATATATCCCAAAAAACCAGAAACACCAATCAGGATATATGCACCCCTATGTTCATAAAAGCACAATTTATAATAGCTAAGATTTGGAAACAGCCTAAGTGAACACACAATAACCCCAAATCTATGGGACACAGCAAAAGCAGTCCTGAGAGGCAATTTCATAGTACTACAGGCCTACTTTAAAAAACAAGACAAAAATTTAATAAATTGTCTAACCCTACACTTAATGATTTAGAAGGAGAGCTATAAGAAAAGCCCAGAGTAAGTAGACGGAAGGAAATAATAAAGATTAGTGCAAAAATAAATGTTATAGAGCCTAAAAAAAAAAATACAAAAGATCAATGAAACCAATGCTGGTTCTTAGAAAAAATAAAGAGGATTGATGAACCCCTAGAAAAAGTCATCAAGAAACAAAGAGAAAGGAAAAACTGGCACCACAGAAATACAAAGGATTGTAAGAAAATATTATGAACAACTAACTATAGGCCAACAAGCTGGACAATGTGGACAATGTACAAATTCCTAGAAAAATACAATCTTCCAAAACAGAATCAGGAAAAATCAGAAAACCTGAGTAGGCCAATAACAACTGATGAAATTGAAGCAGTAATTAAAAAAACTCCCAGAAAACAAAAGCCCATGTCAAACGGCTTCACAGGGGATTTTTTTTTTTTTTTTTTTTTTTTTTTTTTTTTACCAAAGATTCAAAGAAGAACCAACACCTATCCTCCTCAAACTATTCCAAAAAATCTAAGAGGAAGGAACACTTGCAAGTTCTTTTTATGAGGTCAGTATTATCCTAATTCCAAAACCAGATAAAGACACATATAAAGAAAGAGAATTAAATGCCAATATCCTTGATGAACACAGATACTAAAATCCTCACAAAATATTAGCAAATCAGATCCAGCAATACATTAAAAATATCATACACCATGACCAAGTGGGATTTATTCCAGGCATGGAAGGCTGGTACAAAATTTGCAAATCAATAAGTGTGATTTATCACATAAACAAACTGATAGACAGAAATTACATGACCATAACCATAGATGCAGGAAAAGCATTTGATAAAATCTAACACCCATTTTTGATAAAAAAATCTCAGCAAAGTGGGAATAGAGGGATCATATCTCAACACGATAAAGGCAATATATGACAACCTACAGCCAACATCATAGTCAAGGGGCAAAATCTAAAACCATTTTCCCTAAGAACAGGAACAAGACAGGGATGTCCACTTTCACCACTCTTATTCAACATCATACAAGAAGTCTTAGCCACAGCTTTAAGACAAGAAGAAAACATAAAACGCATACAAATTGGAAAGCAGAAAGTAAAACTGTCATTATTCACATGATAAATGAATATGTCACATTCAACTGACAATATGACATGATATTGTACATAGAAAACCCTAAGGACTTCACCAAAAAGCTACTAGGTGTAATAAAAGAATTTGGCAATGTAGCAGGATACAAAATTAACACCCAGAAACTGATGGCATTTTTATACACTAATAATGAATTCTCAGAAAGAGAAACTTAAAAAAAAACACAACAATGCCATTTACCATTGCAAAAAAAAAAAGAAAGAAATTAAGATACTTATGAATACACTTTACCAAGGATTTAAAAGACCTGTACTCAGAAAATTGCAGGATGTTGAAAAAAAAAAAGAGAGGACAATATAAACAAGCGGAAGAATATATATCATGTTCATGGATTTCTAGAATTAACATCATTAAAATGTGCATACTATCCAAAGCAATCTATAGATTCAATGTAATCCCTATTAAAATACCAACAACATATTTTATAGATCTAGAAAAAATACCTGAAAAATGTATATGGAACCAAAAAAGACCCCAAATAGCCACATCAATCTTGACAAAGAAGAACGAAGTTGGAGGGTTCACAATACTGGATATCAAGTTATACTACAAAGCCACTGTACTCAAAAAAGCATGGCACTGGCACAAGAACAGGCATATAGATCAACGGAACAAAACAGAGATCCAAGCCATTAAGCTAATTAATATTTGACAAAGGAGGCAAGAGCATACAATGGAGTAAAGACAATCTCTTCAATAAATGTTGAGAAAATTGGACAGATACATGCAAAAATAAACTGATACTAGACCACCAACTTATACCATACACAAGAATAAACTCAAAATGGATAAAAGACTTAAATGTAACTTGTGAAACCATAAAAATCCACAGTGATGGGCAACCTTTTGAGCTTGGTTTGTCAAACTTCGCCAAAAAACTGAGCATAACTCGGGTAGTATGTCACTTTGAGGAAAAAACATTACTTCGCAAATGTTTCATCCTCAGGAGCAGCAAATGTTTCATCCTCGGCATGCGGCCGCCTCAGCGTCCATGTGTCATCAGAAATGGCTACGTGTGTCAGTGCTGACACGCGTGTCATAGGTTCGCCATCACTGTCCTAGAAGAAACTACTGGCAGCAAAATCTCAGACATCTCTCCTAGCAATATGTTTGCTGATACATCTCCTAGTGAAGGGAGTTTTTAGGGGTAAAATAGGCAGGTTTAGGAAGTGTCAGGAGTTAGAGGGTCCAGGCGGGGGAGAACCTCAAGACTGCAAAGCTGAGAGCTGCAAGAAGGAATACATTCACAGAATAAGGGGCTGGGGGCTGCCAAAAGGTATACATTTACAGAGTAAAGGGAGAGGAAGCCAACCACTCACAGAAAATAGAGGAAGGCCACAGGGAATAGGAAAACAAAAGGGAGAAAAAGAGGGAACCCCACCTGGGGTTTGAGCTCTGAAGCTGCTATAGTGACCAATCAGAGGGGATATCAGGACACAAAGAACTGTAGCCTTTATAAACCTTAGAAAAGAGGGACTTAGTGGGTCTCTCTTCCCCTCCGCACATAGAGTCTGTGCTTGTTTCCCAATAAATCTCCACCTTTTCCTATACCACCTTTTGTCTGAGGCTTCATTTTTCAAACCCACCTGGACAAGAACCTGGGAAATCACCTTTGCATCCTGCCCAGAGGAAAACAACACATTCCAGTTCAATTTCCCCATTTCACTAGGGCAAAGGACACTAAGGAGAAAATAAACAAATGGGACTACATCAAAATAAAAAGCGACTTCTGCACCTCTGCTTTCTGGCCCAGCCAGTGCCTGGGATGACTGCCACTCTCAGTCCCTACCTGAGTGCTGTGCAGGCACACTGCAGGCGGCCCTCGGCCTGGAGAACTTCTTTTCCCAGGTTGTGGAAAGACACTACAAGCCCGAGGTGGAAGTCAGGAGTAGCAAAGAGCTCCTGTTTTAACCTGTGACCATCAGCAGGAATGAGGAGGAAAAGGTTCTGATTGAGGGCTCCATCAATTCTGTGTAGGTCAGCATTGCTGTGAAACCGGCTTGATGAGATTGAGATTTTATGCCACAAGTTCATGTGCTTCATGATGAAGCAAGCAGAGAATTTCTTTATTCTTCAAAGGAAACCAGTGGAGAGTATGACATCAGTTTTCTGATCACCAGCTTCCACACAGAGCACATAAGTTGGTGGACTTTGTAATCCACTTCATGGAGGAGATCGACAAACAGATGAGGGAGACGAAGCTGTTGGTCAACGCCCATGCTGGCATTGTGGCTGAGGAGTTCCTCAAGAATTTTTAAACATCTGGCTGGATCTCGTGGCCTTCCCCCTCAGAATCTCCTATGTCTCTGGGAATGCACCCTGGAGTCACTTCTCGGAGCAGCAGAGCAAGCGGAGGAGGGGACCTGGAGTGGGGTGGGCATTGGATGTGGGGTGTGTGTGTGTGTGTGCTAGCTGGCAACAATGTAGCATTGGACCTGCCCCAAGGCCACACGTGCCTGGTCAGGCTGGCTTCTGCTGTTCAATCCCTGGGCTGGGACAGAATTTTTTAAATGTCTTGAAACTTAAACTCTGTGCTTGTAGGAAACTGTAACCTTTTTGTCTTTTTTTTTTTTAACAAACAATCTCCACCTCCAGTGGCTGTGACTGGTCCCAGTGATTGTACCTTATTGGTCGTCGTAGGTCGGGGCAGGCCTGGAGCCAGAAGGGGACTACTGTTCCTCCCCCAAGCTACCCCATGGGATGGAGGGAGGTTTCAGACTCCAGTTCGTCTCCCTTGCCCTCTTATTCTCAAGCCTCCTTGGGTCCAGGAGAAGCGGTGGCCAGCTTCCTGAGCTCTGCCTAAAAATGGCCATCCAGCACTGGTTGAGGACCAGAGATGAACCATGGCTACCAGCCATACCTAGGAGCTAACGCCAGAAAGCCAGGCAACCTCTGGCCACAGGGACCGCTTCAAGCCCGCCCAGCTGAAGGGGGCCACTGTTCCGCCTTGTCTGTCAGTGCAGTGCCTGTGCGAGAGGTGGAGAGGTGAGTCCTCTCAGGCTCCTGGCTGGGTCTTCCCACCCGCTCTGGCTCCTCTGATCCCATGCTCCCTGTACCTTTTCTTATTCTGGCAGATCCTCCCTCCCCTGATTAAACTCTCTTCTTGTCCCTTTGGGGCCACATGAAAAAATATAAAAAATAAAATAAAAAGCTTTTGCACAGCAAAAGAAACCATTAATAAAATGAAAAGGGAGCCCACTGTATGGGAGAAGATATTTGGCAATGATACATCTGATAAAGGGTTAATATCCAAAATATATAAGAAACTCATACAACTTAACAAAAGGAAGACAAACAATCCAATTAAAAAATGGGCAAAAAGCCTAAATAGACACTTATCCAAAGGGGACATACAGTTGGCTAAGAGACATATGAAAAAATGCTCAAAGTCACTAATCACCAGAGAGATGCAAATTAAAATCACAATGAAGTATCACCTCACATCTGTCAGAATGGCTACCATCAACACATCAACAAATGACAAGTGCTGGTGAGGATGTGGAGAAAAAGGAACCCTCGTGCACTGCTGGTGGGAATGCAGCCTGGTGCAGCCACTGTGGAAAACACTATGGAGTTTTCATTTAAAAATTAAAAATGGAACTGCCATTTGACCCAGTGATCCCACTTCTAGAAATATATCCTAAGAAACCTAAAACATCAATAAGAAAGAATAAATACACCCTTATGTTTATAGGAATTTACAACAGCTAAGATCTGGAAACAGCCCATGTGCCCATCAGTAGATGAGTGGATAATAAAGCTGTGGTACATTTACACCATGGAATACTATGCAGCAGTAAAAAAGAAGGATCTCTTACCCTTTGAGACAGCATGGAGGGACCTGGAAAGTATTATGC